>NC_050573.1:45074139-45249139 GCF_011100635.1 Trichosurus vulpecula | reverse complement strand
GCAGGGGAGACAACATGCAGGCAAAAGAATATGTACAAACAAGCTATACACAGAATAAATCAGAAGCAAAGAAGGGAGGGAAGGCACTAGAATTAACAGAGGTTGGGCAAGGCTACATGTAGAATATGGGAATTTAATTGGCCCAATAAATAACTCTCCAATAATTTATCTTCCATTAAGACTGTTGTGTAGTTGTTCTTACAGATATCTTCATTGTGTTTTAGTAGGTTACTTCCAGATATTTAATGCATTTTGCAGCAATTTTCTATAGATTTTATCTTTTCTTTAAGCTTTTGTTAGGACCAAATAGAAATGCTGATGATTTCTGTGGATTCATGTTCTATTCTGCTCTTTTGCTAAAGCTATTAATTGACTCAATTTCTGAACTGATTCTTTGAAGTTTTCTTAATAAATCATCATCCTGTCTGAAATAGGGAAAACTGTATGTCCTCTTCTATTGCTTACATCTTTAATTTTTTCCCTTTGGTCTTACTGCTAGAACTTATTGCTAGAACTAGTACTATGTCAAATAGTAATGGGTAGAAGGGATGTCCTTGCTTTACCCCTTTACTTATTGAGAAAATTTTCATTGTTTTTTTTTCTGGGGCAAATAATGGTAACTCTTAGTTTTAGATATATAATTTTGGTTATATTAAGATCCTTCAATGCCTATGGTTTTTAGGATTTTTTTAGAAACATAAATGAATTTTGTCAAAAGCCCTTTTTATCTGTCTTTTGATATAATTACATAACTTGCATTGCTTACATTATTGGTTATTCCAGTTTTTTGCATTCCTAGTATAAATGGTCATAATGAATAATTTTTAGACATATTGCTATAGTCACTTTGTTAATATTTCATCTAAAATGTTTATTTTGTTGTTCAGCTGTGTCTGGCAGAGATTACCAGTAGTTTGCCATTTCCTTCTCCAGCTCATTTTACAGATGAGGAAACTGAGGCAGGCAGACAGGGTTAAGTGACTTGCTTAGGGTCACACACGTAGTAATGGCTTGAGGCAAGATTTGAACTTGGGTCTTCCTAACTCTAGGGCCAGCACTCTATCCACTGCACTATCTAGCTGCCCCAAATGTTTATATCCTCCATATTCATTAGTGAAATTGTTCTGTAAGTCTCTTTCTCTGTTCTATTCCCCTCTGGTTTCAGGCTCAGAACTATATTGGTATCACAAAAGGACATTAACAGGGTATAATTTTTTTTCTATTATTGGGTGCAGTTTTCATAATACAGGTGTTGCTCACCAATTCCCACCACTCAGATTACGCGGTTCCCCTTTCTGTGGCTGCCATGAAAGCATGTGTTTCTCTACCACTCTCTCATCAAGGCATTCAGAGTCTAGGGACTGGGGTCTAATACTCCAAATATGGTCTGGCCAGGGCATAGCACAGTGAGATTATCACTCCCTTATCCCTAGACACCATGCCTTTATTTATGCAGCATCAGATTGCATTGGCTTCTTCAGTTGGCACAGGGAAGGTCTAGTAAAAGGAAAGAGAAAGAAATGAGCCTGTGTATACAAATTAAAGATAGGCTCACTCTCCCAAGTGTCTGTTCTCCAATCCCTTCCAGTCTTCTAACCTACCCAGTCCTATTTTCAGAGCAGATGCCTCTATACTGAGTTATTACCTCCGACTTTTATGAAGGGTGTCATTTGAAGTGAAACATTAGCCTGTTGTCCTCATTTCAGTACTACTACTAGTAGTAATAATAATAACTAACATTTATATGGTGTTTACTATGTGCCAGGCACTGTGCTAAGTGCTTTAGTTATTATCTCATTTGGTCATCAAAATAACCCTGGGAGGGAAGAGCTATTATTATCCCCACTTTATAGATGAGGAAACTGAGGCAAACATAGATTTAAGTGACTTGCCTAGGGACATTGCTAGTAAGTGTCTATGGCCAGATGTGGACTCAGGTTTTCCTGACTAGAAGCCCAGCACTCTATCCACTCCACCACATAGGCACTGTGCTAAGTACTGGGGATGCAAAGAAAGGCAAAAAACACTGTCCATGCTCTCAGGGAGGTCATAGTATAATGGGGGAGACAACATGCAAACAACTATGTGCAGCATAAATTAGAAATAATCTCAGAGGGAAGGCTTTAGCATGAGGAGAGAGGGGAGTGAGAAAGTACTCTTGCTGAAGGTAGCATTTGAAGTGGTCTTGAAGAAAGCCAGGGAAGCCAGGACACCGAGATGAGAATAGAGAACATCTCAGGCATGGAGGACAGCCAGTGGCAAAACATGGAAATGGGAGATAGAACATGTTCCAGGACCTGCTGAAGGCTGGTCATGCTGGATCATAGAGTACGTGGAGAGGAGTAAAGTATAAGAAGGCTGAAAAGGTAGGAAGTTCCAGGCTCTGAAGAGCTTTAAAAACCAGCAGAGGAGTTTTTATATGATCCTGGAATTAATAGGGAGCTACTGTAGTTTCTTGAATGAGGTAGGGTGGTAATAGGATTAGATCTGAGCTTTGTTGTTGAGTCATTTCAGTCCAACTCTTTATGGTCCCATTTGGGGTTTTCTTGGCAGAGACGAAGGAGTGGTTTGTCATTTCCTTCTCTAGCTCATTTTACAGATGTGGAAACCAAGGCAGAGAGAATTAAGTGGCCATGCCCATGGTTACCCAGCGAGTATCTAAGGCTGGATTTGAACTCAGTTCCTTCTGACTCCAGGGCCAGAATTCTAAGCTGCTGAGCTTTAAGAGGATCACTATGGCAGCTGAGTGGAAGATAGACTGGAGTAGGGAGAGACTTTAGGCTTGGAGATTTACCCAGAGGGCTTTTCAGTGGTCTAGGCATAAGGTGATGAGAGCCTGTACCAGGGTGGTGGCTATGACTTAAGGGGCCTGGGAGTACCGGGACCTCCCCAGAAGACTCATCTACTTCTGCCTGTGCAACACCATTCCTCCGCCTGTGACCACTTCAGCTTTTCCTTCTTCCCGAGAATCGTGTCCTCTCCAGTCGCTTCATCAGTTCAGCCTCGTAAATGGGCAAGGGCAGTGGCAGATGTAGGGAGGTTTCTCCCCACTTTCTTCCTGGGGCTTACAAAGACAGAAGTCTTTGTTCCTGGCCATGGTTGGCCTTACAGCAGCCTGCAAGCCTGGGAGCAGTGTTCGGCATCCTCAGCTTTAGCTACTTTTATGCACCTACCTTATCAGCAAGTGGGTGGACAAGTGTTTTGTGTTGTGCTTGCCGGGAATGAGCTATTCACAAAATGTATAATTAATAATGCCTTTTTAAAAGGCTCTCACATGTCCCAGGACTGGAATACAGCTGTTTGTAGGAGATTATGGTCAATGTCTCAGGCACAGTAGAGAACCCAGAAAATCAGGAAGATAGAAACCTTTTGAACCTTAAGCAGTCCTTGGGATAGAAATAAATTCTGTCTAAGAACGTTTTAGCTGCTATCAGAGTTAATGTCTGCAATTTATACCTGTGGTTGAAGCCCTGAGATTGGCAGCATCCTGTTTAAGCCACACACTGAAAGGGAGACTGGTTGTAAATTAAGCTAGCAAGAGTTGTAACTCCAAGTGGCCACTGGGGCTTTACCCCAAGGTGGGAAATTGAAGGAGCACAAAAATTTAACCTGCTCCTTTAGTGAGCAGAATAGAAGGAAGGGAGGGGAGCATGAGCTCAGGTGTTGAGCAGGGGATTGAAAAGGTCCTTATTCCAGGAACTATGGGTCCTTCCTTCCTCTCACCTCATTGATTAAGAAACCCTCAGTCCTATTCCATTGGAAGGTTTCCTCTTTCTCCTCTCCTTGGCAGAGAGAACAACATCTATCCCACTCGCCCTCTCATAGCAGTTACTTCCCTCTAACAATGGCCTCTGATAACTCCAGTGCTGCCTTCCTTCGTGTATGCTATGTGGGAGGCAGTAGAAAGAGCATGGGTCCCCCAATCCCATGGGCTGGACTAGATGTCTCCTGAAAGCCTTGGAACCCTGAGATTGTGTCACTTGAGCACCTACGGTAACACACTCTCTCTCCCACCCAATTGGTAAGGAGGTTGCACAGCTCAGTGGAGAGTCAGAGAACAATTCATATCCTGCCTTTCCTGTTTACCACTTGCATGACCTTGGACAAGTCTCTTAACCTTTCTCAGTTTCTTCATCTATATAAATGAGGGGACTGTAAGAGATGGCTTTTGAGATACAATCTAGAGCTACAATTCTTAAAATTTGCTTGTGTTTGTTTTATTTTCACAGTATGGATTACAAAGTTGGGTTGAGATTATATATGGGGGCCCATGGCCACAGCAAGTGCTGCTGGCTCTAGCTCTGGTTGCCCCCACCACCGAAATTTCTACTATGGAGGAACACAGAATCATAGATTTAGAGCCATATGCTACCTTCCATACCAGCAAGTCTAATCCCCTCATTTTGCAGATGAGAAAATTGAGGCTGAAAGGTTAAATAATGTCCTCAGGGTTACACATATAATAAGTGTCTGAAGGCAAGATTTGAATTCGGGTCTTAATGACTCCAAACCTAACACTCCATGCTTTGAAGATTTAGTACTATCTGCCCAGCATATTAATGGGCTAAGGAGAAAGTCAAAAGAACAATGTTCATTCCATTTGCTGCTTTTTACAATAAAGGGTCCAGACTCAAGACCAATTTTTTTGCCCTTTTATTTAAAATTTTCTTTCCACTTAATTGTATTTTATTTTTTTCCAATTACAAATAAAGATAGTTTTCAGCATCATTTTTATAAAATTCTGAGTTCCAAATGTTTTCCCCTTCCTCTTCTCCCCTCCCCTCTCTCCAACATGACAAGCAACCTGGTATAGGTTAAACATGTACAATTTTGCATGTCCATATCAGCCATGTTGTGAAAGAACTCATGTTCATTAGCCATGAAATCAAAAGAAAAGGGAAAAACCAAGAGAAAGAAAAAAAATTTAAAAATGAACAAAAAATGAAAATAGTATACTTTGATCTGCATTCAGACTCCATAATTCTTCCTCTGGATGTGGATAGCATTTTCCATCATGAGTCTTTAGGAATTGTTTTAGATCACTTCCTTGCTGAGAAGAACTAAGTGTATCAAAGTTGGTCATTGTACAATGTTGCTGCTACTGTGTACAATGTTCTCCTGGTTCTGCTCACTTCACTCAGCATCAGTTCATTTAACTCTTTGCAGGTTTTTCTGAAATCCACTTGCTCATCATTGCTTATAGCACAATAGTATCCCATTACTTTCATATACCAAAATTTGTTCAGCCATTCCCCAATTGATGGGTATCCCCACAATTTCAAATTCTTTGCCACCACAAAAAGAGCTGCTATAAATATTTTTGTACACATGGGCCCTTTTACCTTATGCAATTATCTCTTTGGGATATAGACCTAGTAGTGATATTGCTGGATCAAAGGGTATGCACAGTTTTATAGCCCTTTGGGCATAGTTCCAAATAGCTCTCCAGAATGGTTGGATCAGTTCACAACTCCACCAACAAAATGCATTTGTGTTTCGATTTTCTTTCATCTTCTCCAGCATTTATCATTTTCCTTTTCTGTCATATTATCCAATATGATATGTATGAGGTAGTATCTCAGTGTTGTTTTAATTTGCATTTCTCTAATCAATAGTGATTTAGAGGACTTTTATCATATGACTATAGATAGCTTTGATTTCTTCATCTGAAAACTGTCTGTTCATACCCTTTGACCATTTATCAATTGGGAAAACTCAAAACTAATTATTGGGGGAAAAAAGCAGCTGGGCTTAGTCCAAGAGGAGGAAACAGCTTCACAGGAGATCAATGCTGGAGTTTTTCTCCAATTTTGAATTGAGTCTAAAGCAACATTTATTCCTCTTGAGAGTTAGTGTCAGGAAGGGTCAGGCTAAGAAAAAGGGCTTGGTGGGATGAGGGGGAGAGAAGTGGATTTTTTGAAAGCCTTAGTGGACCTATTTAAGCAGGAATGCAGTGTTTCCTCACCTCTGATTTAGAAAATGCCTGGATTCCTTCAATGTACAAATTAAACCTTGGGGGGAGCTATCTTGAAGATTGATAAGTGAGTAAACACAAATGCATCTAGCCTGCTCTATCTGGCTGACCCCAGAATGCTTCATATGCCATCCAGCCATCCACATTTTACCCTCTGCCCTCTCTCTCCTTTCCACTTCTTGCTTTAGGTCAACTAGCAAGCATTTATTAAGCACTTACTAAAAGTTAGGTACTGTGCTAACTGGGAGTAAGGGAAGAAAATAAGCATTTGTTAAGATCCTACTATGTGAAAGGTGCTGTGCTAAGCCCTGGAGTAGAGAGAATGGGCACATGTGCACACCAAATCCCGAAGCAACCTGGGAGCTGAAAGCACTGACAGCTGGGTAGGGGAGATGACAACACAGGCTTCTTGAGCACTTGTACTGACTCTTGTTAGAAAACCAGGGATTTCAGAGGGCAAAGCTGGGGAGGGAGGACATTCCAGGCATGGGGAACAGCATTCGCTATACAAATACAACAACTCTGAGGTAGGTGCTGTTATTATCTTTATTTTATGGTTGAGTAGTGAAAGTGAAAAAGAATTAAGAAGCCTCTTGTTGTGGGTGAAAGAGGAGAGGGTCAGAGCTGGCTTGAAGCTTAACATAAAAAACCCAAACAACTAAGATTATGGCAATTGGTCCCATCACTTCCTAACAAAAAGAGGGGGAAGAAATGGAAGCAATGCCAGATTTTATATTCTTAGGCTCAAAGATCACTGCAGACGGGGACTGCAGCCATGAAATTAAAAGACATTTACTCTTTGGAAGGAAAGCAATACTAAATCTGGACAGCGTCCTAAAAAGCAGAGACATCATCTTGCTAATATAGTCAAAAGCATGGTTTTTCCAGTGGCAACGTATGGCTGTGAGAGTTGGACTATGAGGAACACTGAGCGCCACAGAATCGATGCTTCTGAATTGCGGTGCTGGAGAAGACTTTTGAGAGTCCTTTGGACATCAAGAAGATCAAATCAGTTAATACTTAAAGAAATTAATTCAGACTATTCATTGGAAGGTTACATACTTTGGCCACATAATGAAAAGACAGGACTCACTGGAAAAGAGCCTGATATAGGGAGAGATTGAGGCAAAAAGAGAAAAGGATGACAGAGAAAGAGATGGATAGAGAGAGTCATGGGAGCAACAGACATGAGCTTGGACAGACTTTGGGAGATAGTGGAGGGTAGAAGGGCCTGATGGGCTACGGTCCATGGAGTCATGAAGAGTCAGACATGACTGAATGAATGAACAACAAAACTGAGGCAATCAGAGGTTAAGTGACTTACTTAGGGTCACACAGCTACTCAGTGTCTATGGACAGATTTCAACTCAAGTTTTCCTGACTTGAGGCTCATGGTTCTAGTTACTGTGTCACCCATTTGCCTCTAAGTGCAAGCATATAGATATAAGCAAAAAGAAAGACAATGTCCTTAAGTAACTTATATTCTAATTGGAGGAAGACGACACATAAAATGGAGTGGAAAAGGAGTGGGCGGTGAGGTGGAGGGTGGAGGGAGAAGGTACTCACATTGTACCAGGAGAGTCAGGAGCAGAGCCAGGGAAGGAACAAAGGAATGAACTTGGCCATCCTGGGCACTTCCTCAAAATGGAGGTTTTGTGAGGAAATCACTGATTAGAGGAGGGAGCTGCAGGAACAGAGGCATCTTCTAGGGGTAGAAGACAGCTAGACCTGGGAAAGAAGTCCAGAGAATCTGGAGTGGAGCCAGGAAAATAATGGGCACCGAAATCAAATCACTACTACTGTTGCTTCTGGAAAGGGAGTGCCAACAGCAGTTCTGTGATCAATCCACCATTCCTGTGATTCTTTTGATCAAAATTCTCTTCCCCAGGTATTACTCCTTTGTCTTTGTTCTCTCATCCTATTAAAATGTGAGCTTCTTGAGGGCAGGGACTGTCTCACTTTTGTGTTTGTATACCCACTGCTTAGCTATTAAGCTCTTAAATGCTCACGAATTCACTCAACTCCTCCTTCCCTGCTGTTGGTGCCCTGACCTCTTGAAATAATTTCATATAAATTTTATATTGATTTATCCTTGTACTTATCATATTGCTATCACTGCCCCTTTCTTCTCCTCCACTAACAAACCCCTCCCATTAGAATGTAAGCCCATTGAAGGCAGTAATTCTTTCCTTTGAATGTTTGTTTCTAGGGAGTGGGCACTTAAAAATCTTTTTAAAAATTGAATTGAAATGAATTTAATAAATTGGTTGTGCTTTCTTGGGTGAATTCTTGAGGACTCTCTGTTTTCAGAAAAGTAAGAGATTTAAAAGAAATGGTTAAGGGTTCATCAAACTGATAAAGCAAGGAGTCATCAGAGGTCCTTGCCTTAGGCATGGAAAAGGGCCTTATTCAGCAGCTTTGTGAGATCAGGTCCAATGTGAGGACAAGGATATAATTTATAGAAAGCAGTTAATTGCAAAATCTTTGCTCAAAGTTTCTAGCATTTTGCAAACCTTAAAAACTTTGTAAATACTGATGATGCTGATGGTGATGATGATGATGATGATGATGATGATGATGATGATGATGATAAAGGGATGAAGATGGAAGAGCCTAGGCTTAAGACCCAGTAAAGTCAGAGGCAGGATTTGAATTCAGGTTTTCCTTAATTCAAGTCCAGAGCTCTAACCACTGCATGGCTGATTCAGGGCTGATCTTGGAGGGATGGGAATACCTCAGAACAGACCCTGGAAATCTGCCTGGGACACATACCTCCTAATTCTCAGTTCAATTCTCTTTTCTCTCTTGTTCTTAACCTAAATTACATTCTTTTTTTAAAAAATTGTTTTATTATTTAATATTTTAGTTTTTAACATTGATCTCCACAAGATTTTGAGTTACAAATTTTCTCCCCATTTCTACCCTCCCCTCCCACTCCAAGATGGCACATATTCTGATTGCTCTGTTCACCAGTCAGCCTTCCCTTCTATCACCACAGCCCCCCATGCCCTTTCCCCTTACTTTCTTGTAGGGCAGGATGGATTTCTATGCCCCATTCCCTATATTTCTTATTTCTCAGTTGCATGCAAAACAACTTTTTTTGAGCATCAGCTTTTAAAACTTTGAGTTCCAAATTCTCTCCTCTCTTCCCTTCCCACCCACCCTCCCTAAGAAGGCAAGCAATTCAACACAGGCCACACATGTATCATTATGTAAAAGACTTCCACCATACTATTGTTGTGAAAGACTAACTACATATCCTTCTATCCTATCCTGTCCTCCTTTATTCAGTTTTCTCCCTTGACACTGTCCCTTTTCAAAAATGTTTGCTTTTGATTACCTCCCCCCCCATCTGCCTTCCCTTCTATCATCCTCCTTTTTTTATCCCCTTCCCCCTACTTTCCTGTGGGGTAAGATGAGTGTGTATGTTATTCCCTCCTCAAGTTGAATCTGATGAGAGCAAGATTCACTCATTCCCCCTCACCTTCCCCCTCTTCCCTTCTGACAGAACTGCTTTTTCTTGCCACTTTCATGTGAGATAATTTACCCCATTCTATGTCTCCCTTTCTCCCTCTCTCAATATATTCCTCTCTCACCCCTTAATTTTATTTTATTTTTTTAGATATCATCCCTTCATATTCAACTCACCCTGTGCCCTCTGTCTATATATATATGTGTTCCCTTCAACTACCCTAATACTGAGAAAGGTCTCGTGAATTACATATATCATCTTTCCATGTAGAAATGTAAACAAAACAGTTCGACTTTAGTAAGTCCCTTATGATTTCTCTTTCTTGTTTACCTTTTCACACTTCTCTTGATTCTCGTGTTTGAAAATCAAATTTTCTATTCAGCTCAGGTCTTTTCACTGAGAAAGCTTGAAAGTCCTCTATTTTATTAAAAATCCATATTTTGCCTTGGCGCATTATATTCATTTTTGCTGGGTAGGTGATTCTCGGTTTTAATCCTACCTCCTTTGACCTCTGGAATATCATATTCCAAGCCCTTTGATCCCTTAATGTAGAAGCTGCTAGATCTTGTGTTATCCTGACTGTGTTTCCACAGTACTCAAATTGTTTCTTTCTGGCTGCTTGCATTATTTTTCCCTTGATCTGGGAGCTCTGGAATTTGGCTACAATATTCCTAGGAGTTTTTTGGGGGGGATCTTTTTAAAGAGGCAATTGGTGGACTCTTTTAATTTCTATTTTACCCTCTGGTTCAAGAATATTAGGGCAGTTTTTCCTTGATAATTTCTTTAAAGATGATGTCTAGGCTCTTTTTTTGATCATGGCTTTCAGGTAGTCCAATAATTTTTAAATTACCTCTCCTGGATCTATTCTCCATGTTAGTGGTTTTCCCAATAAGATATTTCACATTGTCTTCTATTTTTCATTGCTTTGGTTCTGTCTTATAATATCTTGATTTTTCATAAAGTCACTAGCTTCCACTTGCTCCAATCTAATTTTTAAGGTGGTATTTTCTTCAGTAGTCTTTTGGACCTCCTTTTCCATTTGGGTAATTCTGCCTTTCAAGGCATTCTTCTCCTCATTGGCTTTTTGGAGCTCTTTTGCCATTTGGGTTAGTCTATTTTTTAAGGTCTTATTTTCATCAGTATTTTTTGGGTCTCTTTTAGCAAGTCATTGAGCTATTTTTCATGGTTTTCTTGCATCACTCTCATTTTTCTTCCCAATTTTTCCTCTGCTTCACTTACTTGCTTTTCCAAATCCTTTTTGAACTCTTCCATGACTTGAGACCAATTCATATTTTTCTTGGAGGCTTTTGATGTGTGCTCTTTGACTTTGTTGACTTCTTCTGGCTGAATGTTTTGATCTTCTTTGTCACCAAAAAAAGATCCTAGAGTCTGAGGCTGAGTCTGTGTCCTTTTTTGCTGCCACCAGCTACTTGACCTTTGAGCTTTTTGTCAGGGTATGACTGCTTGTATAGTAGAAAGTGCTTTGTTCCAAGCTTTAATGGCTGCACTTCTGTTTTCAGAGTTACTTCTACACAGCAAGCTCTGCCACAGCAGTGCTCCTCCTCCCCCAAGAACCTCCAACTAGGATTGTGACCCAGATCCAAGCAGGGCAAAGCTGCCTCTGCATCAGCAAAGCACTCCTTGCACTCCCACTCTGATCTGCCTCTTGATTCCTCCCATTGTATGAGCCAGGGACTCTGGATGCCGCTGACACTGGAACTCTGGAAGCAGCTGCAGAAGCTTCCTGCTGCTGTTGCTGCTACAGTTGCCACCTCTGCCACCCCCAGAGCTGGGGCCAGACCACTCTCTAGCACTGATCTAGCAGTTTTCCTACTAACCTGCTTCATGGTCTTTGGCATTTGTGGGTTAAGAAGTCTGGTAACTGCCACAGCTCAATGATTCATAGCCCTCAGGCCTGCTCTGCCCAACACCTTGTCTGGTTGGTCCTGGTGTGGCCCATGCTGGGTTGTGCTCTGCTCCCAGCACCATGTGATAGACCCTTCCTAGCGACCATCCAGGCCCTCCTGGGCTGGAGACCTGCTTCCCTCTGCTATTTCGTGGGCTCCACAGATCTAGAATTTGTTCAGAGCCATTTTTTACAGGTGTTTGGAGGGATTTGGGGAAGAGCTTAAGCAAGTCCCTGCTTTCTAGCCACCATCTTGGCTCCACCCCCCTCCAATCTACATTCTTAAAGTGCTTATTGCAAAGGAAGCCAAGTATATTCATGGGATGGTGTGGCATAGTGAGAACAATTCTTAGACTTGGGAGTCAGAGGACCTGAGTTCTGTTCCTGCCTCTGACATTCACTGGTTTCATTAGGAAGTTAACTCCCAGTTTCGTTGTTGTCATCTGTGAAATGAGGATAAAGATACTTAAATCACCCACCTTATAGGGCTTTTGTGACAAAATGGCGTAAATTGTAAAGTGCTAAATGAATGAGTTATTGTTGTTATTGATCTTTGAACTGCTGCCAGCACCTCACATTGGTCTTGGCATGAATAATAAGCAATTCTTGAATGAATGACTGCACACCAGTGGCATGGCTATTGGTGACCCTTGGCATCTGGTTGATAGCATGAAGATACTGGATGCTGAACCCAGGGCTGCTGTTTCTTTACCTTATATTCTCCTTCGAAGTACAAGATGTTTCATTCATGGTCTATGTAACCTCAGTTCCTGGTACTTAGCAAGTACTTAACAAAAGCTTGTTGGTTGATAGAATCAGTCTTCTTTGGAGGGTTGTAAAGTGTGCAGGAGTGGGCAGGGGGAAAGGATTTCTCCCTTCTATCCCTCTCAGAAACAGTAATGGTGACTTACAGCAAAAGCACATGGTGGTGGGTAGACCTATTTGTAGTCAGCCTTCGAAGGGAGATCTGAACCTATATAAAAGGGAGTGAGGGGGAATATTGAATTTCCAAGGTAGTGTGATTCTGGAATATTACCTTCCAGGCCTTTCCAATAGAATGCCAACTCCTTGAGGGCAAAAATAATTTAATTTTTGATTTCTTAGCCTTAGTGCAGGGATGGGGACCTCTAGGTCCTCAAATATGGCCCTTTCACTGAATCCAAACTTCACAGAGCAAATCCCCTTAATGAATGGGCTGCACTTGAGGACCTAGAGGGACATATGTTGCCTTGTGGGCACAGGTTCCCCACCCTTGCTAGCACCTATCATATAGTGCCTGGAACATAATAGGAGCTTAATTGACACCTTGTAGGAGCTAGTTGATTGACTGATAGCCAGAGGGGCACATACAGTACAATGGAAAAGGAACTGTCCCAGCTTACTATTTATTATCTGTGTGACCTTGGTCAAGTCACTAACTTTTCTGTGATCTGTTTCCTTGGTAAAATAAGGAGGTTGAACTAGACAACCTCTTAGGTTCCTTCCAGCTCTAAATCTATGCTCCTATGACATTGGGAAGAGGAGGGGCCAGTGCTAGGAAGGGAGAGGGCAGAGACAGGAATGTTGGGCACTATCAGAAACTATAGCTGCTGATTACACCATCTTGCTGCTCTTGGGATAGCCCCAGTGACTCTGCTTGGTGACATTTGTGAATGTGATGTGCAATTAGGGAAACAAAGTACACTTTCGAAATTGCTCCCAAAGTGGGATGGACTGCCTCGGTTGGTGCTTACTGACTTTCCCCTCATTGGAGGCCTTTAAGCAGAGCCTAGATATTTGAGCTAGGGATATTGGAGAGAGGCTTCTTGCTTATGGGATTTGATGGGCCCAAAGTTTCCTCCTGATTCTGAAATTCTGTGGTTCTGTAATCCTGGTATTGTCTAACTCACTCGATAGTTGAATGTGGAGAAACATTTGCCTATCCAGATAACATAAAGAGGTGGTGTTTTCATATCTGTCTCTAAGGAAGCTCCTAATAGATGATGCAGGCATCATGAATAAGCCATGCATTTCCCCAGAGCATGTGGCAACGCAGCTCTGGTTATAAAAATGTTGCTGGAATCCCATGAAGTCCTTGAATGCTCAGAAAGCAACAATTAGCAGGTACATGTATGTAACAACTTGGAGTAAATCTCGGAATTAGAGAATGGCCCATTAAATAGGATCCTAATTAGCCTTTTAAATTGAGATCAGAACATATACAACAATCCCTGTGTCACTTCCTCCTTGTAGAAGGAACCTTGTCAGATGCTTAATGAAAATTTTCTGGAGGTTAGTATCTGTGGTGCAGTGTTCTGGACATGCTTATTATGGGATTATCCAGGGTCTATATTTAGAGATCCCGCCTGCTGAAGGGATACTAGTGGAAGCCCAGGCTCTCTGGTCAGACAAGTAGAGTTTGTATAAGCCATGTAAAGCTGGTCCCCGCCCCTACCATCTTTGTATTCTCAGGACTGAGAAACCTAGTCTCAAGTGCCTGAAACTAGTAGAAATGTGGGATCACTGGTTACTATAAGACCATGAATGGGAGCCCCTCCACCAATTTATGGAATCATATGTTTAGAGCTGGAGGGGACCTTAGAGGCCATCTGGTACAGCTCCTTTCAATTTACAATTGAGGAAACTGAGTCAGTCTCAGAGAGGTTGAGCCAGAGTAGTGCCTTGGAAAGGATACTGGGTTTGGAATCAGAGGTCCTGGTTCAAATCCTGGCTGTGACTTACTGCCTAGGTGAATTAGGGTGAGTCACTTAGCCTCTCTAGGTCTTGATTTTGTCTTTTGAAAATGTTAGATTTAGAATAACATACACAATCAATTGGGTACGGAAATCTATCTTACCGTACAGGAAAGGAAGGGAGGAGGGGATAAGAGAGGGGGAGATGATAGAAGGGAGGGCAAATGGGAGAAGGGGATAACCAGAGGCAGACACTATTGAGGAGAGAGAGGATCAAAGGAGAGAATAAAATAAATGGGGGGGGCGGGATAGGGATGGAGGGAAATATAGTTAGTCTTTCACAACATGACTGTTATGGAAGTGTTTTATGTGACTAAACATGTATAAACTATATCAAATTGCTTGCCTTCTAAGTGAGGGTAGGTGGGGAGGCAGGAAGGAAGAAAATGTGGAACTCAAAGTTTTGAAAATGAATGCTAAAAATTGTTTTTACATTCAACTTGGAAACAAGATATACAGGCAATGGGGTATAGAAATCTATCTTGCCCTACAGGAAAATAGAAAGGAAGGGGATAAGAGAAGGGGGGGTGATAGAAGAGAGGGCAGATTGGGGGAAGAGGTAATCAGAATGCATGCCTCCTTGGGGTGGGGGAGGGAAGAGATGGGAAGAAAATTTGGAACTCAAAATATTGTGGAAGTGAATGTTGAAAACTAAAAATAAATTAATTTTTAAAAAAATATTGGATTTAGATTACATGGCCTCTAAAGTCACTTCCAGTTCCAAATATTTGATCAACCAGTCAGTCAGCAGCATTCAATGAATGCTTAGTATCAACCAGGCACTATATACTAAGCACTGGGAATACAAATACAAGCAAAAAGACAGTACTTGCCCTCAAGGAGCTTCTGTCCTAATGGAGGAAGACAACACATAAAAACAATCTGAGAAGGGGGGTGGTTAGAGAGAAGGGTTTGATAGAGACAATCTGTGGGGTAGGGAGAGGGGTTTGATAGAGACAATCTGGAGTGCAGTCTAAAGAGGACGGAGACATGGTTCCTTACATGGAGGTTCTAGGAGGAACCAACCAATCAGAGGGGATGTAGGTGGGCAGGGTAGAGCTTAGTTCCAATATGTGAATTCCAAGACTGGAGAGATGTTCTGGAGTATAGTAAAGGAAGGATAGAGTGTAGACTGATGTTATGATCCAGAATGACTTTGTCCCATGGTGTATCAATCAGTAAACATTTATTAAGCACCTACTATGTGTCAGGCACTATGTTAAATGCAGTGAAAGAGTGTCTTTCCTCAAGGACCCCACAGTCAACTGAGGGGAACAGCACAGCCACATGTAAGCATGTACAAAATAAATACAAGTCAGTTTTGTGGAGGAGGAGTTGGAGAACCAGGGCACCAAGCAGCAAAGCTGGACATTGAACTCAAGTCCTCAGAAAATCGAGTTTAATGCTTTTCCCCTACCAAACTACATCATGGCTCATGGATAGCTTTTTCTTGGTTGCAGTTGGGGTGAAAACAAGTTGGGGTGAAATCTCTCCATGTCTAATGACTAAGGGGGATTCCTTTAAGTTACTCAGCAGAATGTGACCAGAAATGCTTGCTCAGCCCTAGTCCCTTTTGCCTACATCCCCCCCCCCTTTCTCTATACTTAATTGTGTATAATAATACTTGTGACTTTAGGCCAGGTCCCCAACTTTTCTGGACCTCAGAGGAGGTGATATAACAAAGCAGAATGAGGATTAAGTTTGGAAAAAGAGGGCTCAGATTCAAACCCTGGCTCTTCGAGGGTTTAATAATTAACAAGTGCTAGTTGACTGACTGACTTTGCTACTCCTTATCAGTATAATTTTGGACAAATCACTAAACTTCTCTGGGACTCCAAAAAGGTGGGAGAGAGAATATAAGCTCCTTGAGGGCGAGCACTATTTTTTACTCTTTGTTTTTGTATAGTAGGCACTTAAATATTTGTTGAAATGGATTGAAAGGTCCTCTGGCATTTGCCAAATATAACCCTGAGCAAGTCACTTATTTCCCTGGTACCTCAGTTTCCTCATCTGTATAAAAAAGGGATTGGAATAGAAGGCCTTTGAGGGCTTTGGCACTTACTAGCTCTGTGGTATTGGATAAATCACTTACCCAATCTGGGCCTCTATTTCCTCATTTATAAAATGAAAATGAAGGGGTTGAGTCTAGATGGGGGGGGGGGGCGGGAACCTGCAGCCTCAAGGCCACATGTAGCCCTCTAGGTCCTCACATGCTCCATCCCTGGTCTAGATGGCTTCTGAGGTTGCTTCCATCTCTAGTGTCCTGTGATATAACCCGGGTTTTTGAGAATGTGGAAATGGAATAGAAGAAAGAATCGCTTCCTAGCTTACACCTTGGATTTCTGAAAATTCAGTGTTTTTTTCCCTGTGGTCAAGAATCACTAGGATGATATCTCCTGGAGGGAGATCTGTAGCACCGCTTTGTGTTTTAAAGCGATAAGATAACAAAATGGTGACTAACGCTATATGTGATTGATGCGCTAGCTGGGAACCTCTTCTCTGTGAAAGAGAAACAGGACCAACCAGAGAGAAGGAAGATAGCTTTGTATGGATAGGTCTTAAATGGTTTAGAAGGGAGGATGCAGGTCCTGGAGAAGGAGAATTGCCTTTCTAGTTACCTCAAGTTTTTGCCCAACTTTATAGGGGGAGAAGTGGGATGGGGTCAACCCCAGGGTGCCACCTTAGATCTGAAGCAGCTATTTAAGTCCTTGGGAAATAAAGGTGCTGCACACACGAGGAGTGGGTCAAACAGAAAATTCTCCTTGGGGTATTCAAAACCCTTCATAAACTATCCTACCCCCACTGACTTTCCAGTCTTCTTAACCCTGCCTCTAAAGCTTAGCAATCCAGTGATACTGGTTTCTGTGCTGTTCTTCAAACAAGACCTTCCAGCACCCAAGTCTTGGCATTTTCACTGGGTAATGTTGCCAGTGCTTGGCACATAGCAGTAGGCACTTATTAACTGTTTGTTGATGGACTAACTAGCAATCCTAAGTTCTTTTCTCACATGGGGGCCTTAACCACAGGGTGGCACTCTTAAGTCAGAGCAGCTGCATAGGTGCCTGGAAGAGGTATATACCAAGTCATGTCAATAAGCATTTATTAAGCACTTACTGTGCACCAGGCATTGTGCCAAGTGCTGGAGATACAAGGAAAGAGGGGGAAAAAGAAAAGAAAAACAGTCCCTCTGTTTTTAAGGAGCTCATGTGGAGATGTCTTTAGGGAAGGTTTTTCTAGTTGTCCAGGGGCTCTACTATGAGAGCTTTCTGTGTGCTTTATTTTGTGTTACCAACTTATTCTTTTTTCATGTCTTGCTAACCTTGGTTTCTTTCAAAGAAATTGAACCCAACCGTAAAGAAGAGAGAAAAATCAAAGTCAGGTATCCCATAGTCTGAATTATGGATGAGGGAAAACATAAGACATAGAGATGAATGTGGTATAGACCAACAGGCCTCAAGTCAGGAAGACCTGAGTTCAAATCCAGTTTCAGACACTTAGTAGCTATATGACCCTAGGCAAGTCACTTTAACCTCTGTTTGCCTCAGTTTTCCATTCTGTAAAATGTGGATAATAATAACACCCACCTCCCAGGGTTATTGTGAGGATCCAATCAGATAGTAATCATAAAGTGCTTAGCATAGTGTCTGTCACATAATAAGTGCTATATAAATGTTAGCTATTGTTATTATTTCTATAGAAATATCAGCACATAGGACAGTGTTTGGCACATAGTAAGCACTATATAAATGTTAATAGTGCTGATGAAATAAAAGCACTTATTAAGGACCTACTATGTGCTGGTCACTGTGCTATTCATTGGGGTTAGAAATACAAAAGTTAGACTCTACCCTCAAGCAGCTTTCATTCTTCAATTTTTTTAAGTCCAATGTCCTTATTTTATTTTTAGATGTATTAAGTTTTTTTAAAATTAAAATTTAAAATTTATTTTTATTTTTAATTTTCAACATTCATTTTTTATAAGATTTTGAGTTTTAAATTTTCTTTCCCTACCTCTCCTCCCCCGTCCCCAAGATGGCATATGATCTTATATAGGCTATACATGTACAATCAAATTAAACCTATTTCCACATTAGTCATGTTGCAAAGAAGAGTTAGAACTAAAGGGAAAAACCATGAAAAAGAAAAAAAGAGAAAATAGTATGCTTCAATTTATATTCAGACTCCCTAGTTCTTTCTCTGGATATGGGTGGCATTTTCCATCTTCACTCCTTTGCAATTGTCTTAGATCCTTGCATTGCTGAGAAGAGCTAAGTCTATCAAAGCTGGTCATGATGCAATGTTGCTGTTACTGGGTAATGTTCTCCTGGTTCTGCTTACTTCACTCAGTATCAGTTCATATAAGTCTTTCCAGGTTTTTCTGAAGTCCACTAAGAAGTTTTCATTCCAATTGGAGTGGAAGGAAAGGGTGATAGGTACAGGACCTGTATTTCTTTGGTGTA
The DNA here is from genome assembly GCF_011100635.1 of Trichosurus vulpecula. Classification (NCBI taxonomy): domain Eukaryota; kingdom Metazoa; phylum Chordata; class Mammalia; order Diprotodontia; family Phalangeridae; genus Trichosurus; species Trichosurus vulpecula. The sequence continues at coordinate 45,230,595 of NC_050573.1, read as the reverse complement.
GGGAATTCCCAGGTGAGGGAGCATCCTTTACCAATATAGGTCAGCACTTTCTCTGAAACATATAGCTTTAAAGTTTGCTCAGAGAACCGAGAATTTAAATAACTTGTCCACGGTCACATAGCCGGTAAGTGTCTTTGCCCAGGTCTTACTAGCTTCGATGTTAGCTCTTTCCGTTCTGTTACGGAAAATTAAGAGACTGAGTTACATCTGGACAACAATTCATTTAGCAAGGCATGTGGTTGCTGAAACAATTCAAGTTCAAGGCTCTCTAGTCAATGTAAGTACCCTGAACTTTATTTTATAAAATTATTATACAGTTGGAGGGAGTGAAAAACAGGATGTAGGGATTGAGTCATCTTGTTTCTTATTTGTGGAGAGGACTCAGGCCTTCATATTTCAGAGAGGAGAGTAGTCTTAAGGGCAGCTAGGTGGAGCAGTGGGTAAAGTGCCAGGCCAAGAGTCAGGAAGACTTATATTCCTGAGTTAAAAAACTGGCCTCAGACACTGTGTGACCCTGGGCAAGTCACTTAACCCTATTTGCTTCAGTTTCTTCATCTGCAAAGTGAACTGGAGAAGAAAATTGCAAACCACTCCATTATCTCTGCCAAGAAAACCCCAAGTGGGGTCACGAAGTAGGACACAACTGAAACAATAACAACTGGGGGGGTAGTCTTGTGACTTTCCTAAAATCGGGTGACTTACAAGAAGTTGGAACTTACAAAATGGTGGATAAAGGCCAAATGGAGTTACTAATGCTATTTTAATGTAATGATTCCCCTAGTCAGCCCAAGGGTTAACTGCAAAGTAGAGAAGTAACTTATTTGAAGAACTTATTGATAAGAGTCTTCTGTAGAGAATGGTCATCAAACCTAACGAAAATTAAGGGGACTTTCTTTTTGAAACACCTTTTTGCTAGACAGAGACAGCAAGCCAAGCACACTTTAATGACTATGAACAAGTTTGATGTGGGAATGATGTATCCAGGTCATCCACTCGGCAACCTTGATGGCGGTATGACTGGTTGGCCAGATCTGAAAAAGTCCATTCCAGAAGAGCTGGAGACTAGATGTGTTCTTGGAGTTGCAGATCCCCACATGTACTGACTCTTCCAAAGGAAGAATTTGTGTTAAGTCTGCCTCCTTCCAGACATGTGAAAGAGAACTAGACAGAAGTATCACATACCTTATCAGGCTTTCATCCCCTGTGGCCAGGCTCAGGGTTATCCCAAAACATTTGGAGAGTTAACTATTTCTGCAATAAAGTGTAGCTCCTGGTTTCAATCAATAGTACATGGCAGTCCAATCTTGGTATTATGCCCTTGATCAGATACCTTGCTACTATGCTTGCTGTGATGTGTGTCACCAGAAAGGCCTTTACCCTATGGCTCACTCGGTCTCTGCACATCACAACATATCTGAAGCCCATAGATGTTAGGAAATCAATAAAGTCCAATCTGTAGGTGTTCAAATGGTAGTATCACCCACTTTGTCCCTACCTTTGTCACAGTCTTCTTCCACAAGAAGTTGGACTGTTGTCAAGAAAGGTAACTGGAACAAACAGGATTGGCTTCGGTGCCATGGTTCCTATATGACCCCGTGTTGTTTCAGGAGATCAACTAATCATTTATATGCAATGGGGCACCCATCTGGCACAACCCACAATTCATCTTGTAAAACAATCTCCTGTCAATTCTGAAACTCGTGACAGTTGGTGGGGTAGCAGAAGGCATAAACAGTATCTTGAGCACCCCAGAGGGCAGTCTAATCCAGGTGAGGACTGGCAAGCCTAAGAAGTCATTTTACTTCATTGTTAAGAATAGGAAGTTGACCACAAATTCAAGACAACATAAAATACTCATATTTACTAATATTTATCTAGTGCTTACATGGGCCAGGCACTGTGCGAAGCCCTTTATAATCATGTGATACTCACAACAACCCTGGGAGGTGGATGTCATTATTATCCCTTTTACAGATTAGGGAACATCTATAAACAGAGGTGAAGAAACTTGCTTAAGGTCACAGCTAATAAATTTCTGAGACCGGAGGATCTGAACTCAAAGTTTCCTGACCCATGCATTTTTCCATGCATATTGCCTTAATGCCAAATAGCAAATGTATTTTGCATTAAGTTCTGATTTACCACAATGATCATAATAGTAGAACACATCTCACTGTAAAAGAGACCACATTATAATTTAGTTTCAGGACAAATTTCAACCAAATCAAATATGGTTTTATAATCGATAATAGTAATATTCAAAAACTCAATTTTCCAAAGGGCCATTAGCAATCAGCACTGCAAATTTCAGAGCCCACTGTTTCAGTCTGACAATTTTCAAAGCTTCATAGTAGCCTTTTCACCTTCCATAAATCTTTTTGGTTCCGTTAAAATTGCCCTCCAGGAAGAAGAGAAAAATATGTACTATTTGTGCTTAATTTTAATCTTAGCTACAAATCTCAAAAATCCACTAAGATGTTTCAGCAGTTACAAAAATCTTTAAACTATAATTTGGAAATTTACAGTAAAGTTATTACATTTCAGTTACAAATTTAGTCTCTAATTAGTTTATAATGCCATCAATTTCTACAAACCAGAAAACGATTTTTCCTTTTCTTGTCTGCCTTCATCTCTGAAAATCTCCATGCTGGCCAGGGCTGTAGAAGCAGAGGGAAAGAAAGAATTTGAAGTCTTCCTTCTCATCTCTCACTGAAAGTTTAATCAAAAAGTCAGTGAGAGTAAGTCTCTGCTTCATATTGTCAATAGCTGGGAGAGCTGTTTTGAGACTCCACCTTTCTAAGCTACCTGCAAAAGCAGTTTCTTCAGAGTGCTATGCTTCTTTTTGGGAGTTATTAATGCTATTTTAATGTAACAACCCACTTATATAGCACCGCTTCTCTTTCTAAAGGGGAATAAGAGAACAGTGGCCAGCAAAAGGAATTTTGGTTTAGGCAGTCGAAGGGAGGGTGGTGAATGGAGCCATGGCCAGCTAATGTCACACCCTTTGCAATAATGATGGTAGTGTTGATTTAATTGTTTTTGGAACAGCAATAGATAGAACTGAAGTTGGGTGGTGGTGGTGGTAGAGGAGGAAAACCTGGGTAGTCCATGGTTTTGTGATGGGTGTCTGTGACTAGATGGCATAGGCATAGGAGTGCTGGCTTTGGAATCCAGGGAGCTGAGTTCAAATCCCAGTTCTGCTACTTGCTTCCTCTGTGACTTTGGGAAGCCATCGCACAGATCTGGTCTTCAGATTCCTCACCTATAAAACAATTGAGTTGGACTAGATGACCTCTAATGCTTCTTTTATCTCTAAATATAGGGTTCTTATTATTGAGACCCCTTCAAGACTGAAACTGGACTGTGTGAGCCCCAAGTTCTGGGACTGAGCCACAGTCTATATTCTGAAGAGTCTGCCTATAGCAATTATAGGTAATCCCCTATAAAGTGGGTTGATTGTCTTTTCCGGTACATCCAGGGGCAAGGTGGCTATCTAGAAGGGTTAGCTTATACTCCTCTCTAATGGGAAAGACAAACAAGTATTTATTAAGCACCTACTATATGCCAGGCACTATGGTATGTACTTTACAATTATTATCTCACTTGATCCTTACAATATCCCTGAAGGGTAGGTGGCATTATTATCCCCATTTTATAGTTGAGGAAACTGAGGTGAACAGAGATTAAATGACTTGCCCAGGGTCATATAGCTAGTAGGTCTGAGGCTGGATTTGAATTCAGGTCCTCCTGAATGTAGTGTAATAAATTGCTGGACATTAGAGTCTGGCTCTTGTCCCTGACATTTGCTAGCTGTATAATGCAGGGCAAGTGGCTTTACGTTGCTGAGCCTTAGTTTCCCCTTCTGTAAAAATGGAGACAATAACCTTCAGTGCTTGCCTCACAGAGTCATTGTGTGGCTCTCTTGAAATGACGTAAGTCAAGTGTTTAGCAAACCTTAAAGTCCTATATAAATGTCAGCTATTATCAGTCTTTGAGGCCTTGTGAGTCTGAGCACATCCTTTTAAATAAATTAGATCAATCACTCTATCCCCAGGTACATGGGCAGGAAGCGCCCTGGCTCAATCCAAAGTGTCTTTGGAGATAAGGATTCTGTACGTGCTGATTGGTAATCATATTATGGACCTTGCAAACCTCTCTGCAAACAATGAAACCTCTAGTCTAGGACAAAATTATGCCCGCAAGCTCAGCATCAGCTCCCTGGCAAACTCAATTAAGTCATCAAGTTGGAAGCCAGACCAAAGAGTAAATTAATTTCTAATCTAGGGACTCAACCCGCAGTCCAAGATGATGGATGGGCCACAAAACCACTGGTCTGAAATCCAAAGAGAAAGAGAAGATAATCAGATTCTCTAGTAAATTGACTTTCTTCCCTTACGGTGCTCTAGGGCTTAGGAGAAGCCCAAAATTGCCTTCTGACTTTGTTTCTCTGCCCGGGTGGAGATTTGAGTGAGAGCCCCAGAGAGCTGGGGATTTTGTGGACCATGAAGTCATGAGCCCAATGTTCCAGACAAACTGGACACTGAGATGCTCCTCAAACTCAATCTCTTGCCTCCACGGCTTTACACAAGTCACCTTCAATGCCTGGAGTGAAGTTTATGTCTTCCTGTCTGACTCATTTTCCTTCAAGGCTCAACTCATTTACTTTCCCTGACTGTCCTCATCCTCAAGTGTCAGTGTTCTTACACACCTCAATTTTCTGTGTATTATCCTTGTTAGTGTTCTCGTTCTCTCTCTCCCTCTTTGAGGGCAGGGACCATTTCATTCTTGTTTTTCTATCACCAGTATCTTGCACAAGGACTAGACTTGTAATTTCCTTAGTTTCCAGGGAACAAACTTTCTCTGCCTAAGCTGGTCACCACCCCGATATAATTTATAGTCTTATATCAAGTGACTTGCCAAGGGTCAAACAGCCAGTATATTTGGGGCAGGACTTGAACTCACGTCTTCCTAATTCAGATCTCTACTCTCTATCTACTAGACAGTGCTGCCTCTCAATATCATATGCTTTAAAAAAGTCAGCTAGTTATAGAATTAACCCTTCCTTCTCCCCAACAAGATGAAGGCTGTAGGCTATGGCATACCAGATAGGGCTTTGACTTGGAGTCAGGAAGACCCAGGTTAAAATCCTGCCTCCCACACTTACTATCTGTGTGACCCTGGACAAGTCACTTCTGCCTCTCTGGGCCTCAGCTCCCTCATTTGTAAAATGAAAGGGTGGGACTTAATGACCCAAATCTATGATCCCATGATAAGGTTCTGAATAAGAGTCAGGAAGCTCTGACTTTGATTCCCAGCTCTGACATTTTCTATCTCTGTGATCCTGGGAAAGTTGCTTATCAAAGTCTCATTTTCTTCATCTGAAAAATGGAGTTATTAATATTTGTGGCACAAACATGAAGATTAAGTGAGATAATTTATCTAAAGAACTTTGTAGACTTCAATGTGGTCCATATGTCAGTGACGATGATGGTGAAGATGTAGCATCCCATTAGTTGCTTGGTGCCTTCCCCTCAACCATTTCTTATGGAATGTTCATCTTGAAACAGGGGGTTTAGTGTAGTGGACACAACTGTGCATTTGGAGTCAAGGTTTCCAACAAGAATTTATTAAGCCTGTACTATGTGCAAGGCACTGTACTAGGTGTTGCTGATATCAAGATAAAAAATAATCCATGCCTTCAAGGAATTAACATTTTACTTAAGGGATGGAATATATAAACAGCTAAGTAAATTCAAGATAATTTGAGGAAGGAGAGAGCATTAACAACTAGTGAAGAATACGGAACATTTCACTAATTTTCTTGTCATCCTTGCTAGGATGCTAGGACCTAGGCTAATCTTGTTGTTGTTTCAGGTTTAATAACAATACTTCTGAAGAGAGATTCTAATCATAGAATCACAAGTCTAGAGGTAGAAGGGACCTTGAGATCACCCTCTCATTTTACAGATAAAGAAACTGAGGCTGAGGAAAATTAAGTGACTTATCTAGTGTCACACCGCTAGTGTCTGAGGACGGATTTGAATGAAATGCAGATGGGCTGGTCATGTGGTGAGGGTGAGGGGGACAGCCGGAAGGTTTCGTTGGCATCCTCAGGATGTCAGAAGAAGAAGAGGAAAGGCCTCAGGCACTCCTCAGTGGAGACCTCTTGCTGTCTTGGGAATTACACAGGAAGGACAGTCATGGATGGGTTACAATTTGTGTCATTGAAGGAAACTTCCAAATCGATGTAATGGAGACCCACATAGGTATTTGAGTTTGGGGCAGAGAATCAATCTTTACCTGCAAGAAAATCACATTTTATGGAGGCAGACAGTATACATACACATAAGTATACACAAAATATACATGAAATAAATACAAGGCAGTTGGGGGGAAGGAAGACATTAATGAACAGCTATGTTCTGTGTGACTCTGGGCAAATCACTTCCTCTTTCTGGGCTAAGGCTTCCTCATATGTATCATAAAGGAGCTGAACTAAATAATCATTAAGCCCCCTTCTAGCTTCAAATCCTAGGACCCCATGAGGCTTCTCCCATTTTTCTTAAGGGCTGTCTGCCTTCTTGAAGACAGATCTCTGCACCAAGGCAATGATTTCTACTGAGGGACCCTCAGCCCTGCTTGATTGGATTAGGTTAGATAGTACAGCTGGCCAGAGCACAGTGCTCATGATGCCTAGGTCATAGATTCTATCCAATGACCAATTGGCTTCACCTTGTACTAAGTGGGCTAGTGACACTGGGTCTCCTTGCTTTTGCTCATAAAAGGCTCTCCATCTCCTGATTCTGGTTTTCATCCATGCCCAGAATATTCTCCCTCCTAGTTTCCACCTCCAGGCTTCCCTCAAATCCCTGTTAAAATGTCACCTTCTACAAGAAATCTTTCCTGATCCCTTTTAATGCTAGTGCATTCCTTCCATCGATAATCTCCAATATCCAATAGCTTGTTTGTACATGGTTGTTTGCATGTTACCTCCCCCAATTAGACTGTAAGCTCCTTTTGCCTCTCTTTGCATCCCTAGGGCTTGGCATAGTGCCTAACACAAACTAGGCACTTCATAAATGCTTATTGACTTGTTCCATAGCCAGACTCTGTCTCTTCTCCCTAACTCTGGCTACAAGCTGACCCATATTCCCATATCTCTTGCAATGTGGAGCTGTGCTAGAAGTGGGAGGAGGCAAGAGAGTGTGAGTGGTTCTGTTCGGGCTTCTTTTATTGAGGATAATTATGTGTTAACTTTTGCCTTGATTAAGAGGTAACCACATTTAGAACTGTTAGCCCCTGTACTGTACCTGGATCCCTGTATTACACCACAAGATGCAGGATGGTAGAAAGGGTACTTGATTTGGAGTCAAAGGGTCTGGATTCAAATTCCACTTCTGACACAACCTGTACTGTGTGACTTTGGGCAAACCACCTCACCTCTCTTAGCCTTAGTTTCCTCTCCTGTAAAATCAAGGAGTTGGACCAGATCCAGGGTTCTTAGCCTTTTTTTTGTGCCATGTCCAGTAAAGCCCATAGAACCTTTCTCAGAATCACATCTTTAGGTATATAAAATAAAATATATAGGATTACAAAGGAAACAAATTGAAATAGTTATCAAAATAATTTTTAAAAATTCATGGATCCCAGACCCAGAACCCTTAGACTAACTGGTCTCTCAGGTTCCTTCCTTCTTAACATCTATAATCCTTTGAAAAATTCAAATATATTTGTGTGAATCCAAATATATTTCCATCTATCCATGGACAAGAATTCCTAATGAAGCCCAAACATCTTACTTAAGATGGAAGAATGAAAATAGCACGTGGTGTAGTGAGAAAAGCCCACAAGATATGTTGGCTGGGTTTCTGGTCTGTCGCTTTGAGCAAATCTCTTTTCCTAGCCTGACTCAGTTTCCCCATCTGTAAAATGCAGGGGATGCACTAGGGGTGATGTCTTACTTACATTTTCCTTGGTACCAGGAAATATTTTCCAAGATTAAAAATCCTTTTGAAGATTTCCCCCTCCTTTCCTTGGCTGGTATTAGCATTCAAATGTGTCTCTAGCATGGGCTTCATCATTTTCAGAAGCAATTGCAGCTGTTAATTATTCAAGGCAATCGGAAAGGTTTGTTAAAAGACATGTAATTTTAATAGACTGCTTTGGCTGCAGGAGAGCTAGTGATGAAGTCTAGTTTTCATGCAGCAGGATGGCTGCTAGTGGGAAGGTTGGTTCTCGGAGGGTGACTTATCTTCTCCATGACTGGGCTGGTGCCTTCCTTCCCCAAAGGCTGACTTTGGAATAGGGCAAAGCGGCTGCATAATTGGAAAGTGACAGCTGGTGAAAAAGAAGCCCGACCTCCTTCGGCAGGGCATCTCATCAGAAGGGGCTCTGTCTGATTGATATACTTATCTAGTGAGAAGAGCCATGGGCTGGCAGTCAGAGAGGAAAAAAAAACATTTATTAAGCACCTACAATGTGCCAGGAACGTTTTATAAATTATATATTATATTATATATTGTATAATTATATAAACATTTTATAAATATAATCTTATTCGATCCTCACAACAACCCTGGGAGACAGGGGCTATTAATTACCTCTATTTTATAGTTGAGAAAACTGAGGCAGACAGGAGTTTATTGACTTGCCCAGGCACACACAGTAAATGTCAGAGGCCAGATTTGAACTTAGGTCTTCCTGACTCCAGGCCTAACATTCTACCTACTTATTACCTCACCCCAATGTCCCTATATCAATCAATCCATACACAAGCATTTATTAAGCACCCACTGTGTGTTAGGCACCGTACTGGGTGCTAGCACACAAATATAAAAGCGCAATACTGTCTGCCTTTTAAAATGCTCACATTTTAAAGTGGAGATACAATGTGTCCAGTAATGTACACAATGTAAGTGTAATACTCAATATAGAAATTCAAGCTTGTTTGGACAGGAAGGATCTACCAGCTGGGGGTGGGCTGGGGAGAAATCAGGAAAAAGTTCGTCTAGATAGTGGTGCCTGACCTGTTTTCTATCTAAGAAGTGAAGGTGAGGAGTGAGTGCATTTTGAGCTAATGTACATGGAAATAGGAGGTGAAGAATCATGTGTGAGCAGCAGTAAGAGACCCATTTGACTGGATTGTAGAATGTGTAGAGAGGAATAATGAACAATATAATAAGGCTGGAAAGGTAGGTTGGGGCCAGGTCATTAAGGCCTTTAAAAGCCAAACAAAGGAAGTAATCTGTGATCTAAGAGGCAATAGGGAGCCATTGGAGTTTATTGAGTCTGGGAATGACATACGCTTTCAGAAAACCATTTTGGCGGCTGAGAATGGAATATTCTCTTGAGTTGTAAGTAAAGTCGGGCAGTCAGGTCCCAGAGTGCCCACATCCAGGGGTGTGATTTCTCCTCTTGCCAGTCCTTGAGCCTGCTGATAACATGCTGGGGATTGCTATTACCAAGGGTCCTAGCCCTCTCCCCTGGCCCTTCTCCTGTGACTGAATCCATTTTCCCCTTCACCACTTCCCCAAAGTTATGGGGTTTGTGGTTGTCAGCCATGCTATAGGGGCTGGACTGTTAGAGGAATGGACCCCCTTTTCCCTGCATGTCCGGGCCAGACAAGGGTATACTATTTCCCCTTTCTCCCTTCCATTGATCCTTGCTACCCCAGTCAGGTGGCAGAATTCCTAGCTATGCTACTCAATTTCCATTAACATGCCATATAATCTTTGGGCAAACCATTCCACTCTTCCATGGGCTCATGGGATCATGGCTATAGAGCTTGAAGGGACCTCAGAGGCTAATTTAGGCCAACCTCCTCATTTTACAGATGAAGAAACTGAGGCCAGGGATTTTTCTTCTTCATCTATAAAATAGAGAAGTTATAATCTTCTCTGGTCTTTTATTGAGCTTCTGTGGTGTGCAACTAATATCTACCCTGCCAATCTCATGGGGATGTTGAGAATAAAATGAGATAATCAATGCAAAACATTTTGAAAATAAAAGCCCTATACAGATGTGAGGCAGGGTGAAGAATCATAATGATACTATTAATAAATTATGAGTATGGAGGTGGCAAAATTTCCATTGCAACCTCCCAGTACTACTATGAGACAATGCCAATACATTAACCATGAGTAAAATAGGAAATCAAAAGGGGAGAGAATAGGAAAGAAGGGGGAGAGAGGATTCTGGGAACCTGAAAAGGCAGCAAATAGTGATGGGGACATTTATTGGATGGCCAGCACCATGCTAGGCCCCATGGGGGAGACTTAATGAGGAAAGGAAGATAATAAGGCTTGCTTTTGAGGAGTTTATATCTCATTGAAGAGAGATTTATGGACAAGAGGAAGCCAGGTGAGGTTTAGAGATGGTTGGAGGGTGAGGTGGGTATGTTACTGATGCAGGTTGGAGGTGGAGGCAACAGCTGAAGTCAGGCAGGGTTAGAAATTCGGGGAGGGAGACAGGTGAGGGAATGAGGTTCAGCCGAAGATGAGGAAAGCTGGAGGAAAGGTATGCCATGCCAAGGGGAAGGAGCTGTCAGCTGAAACCAGAAGGGTGGCATTGATCTGGTTAAGTCTCCCAGGGTTAAAGGCATGGTGGTGAGAGCGAGGGTGGAGATGAATTATTTTCCTAGGTTAAAAATCCTCAAGTCACAATTTACCTCTTATTTCAGGCTCCTTCAGGGTAGCTGAAGTCTGGGAGCTTGGGGGAGAGCGTTTGTAGTCAGGTAGGATGAGGGCATAGGCAGGGGCAGGAAAGGCAAGAGGGAGGTTCTGCTGAATACAGGTAGCATTTGGGGGCATAGGCTGGTAAGGTAGGATGGAGGTTCAGCTGTTTCTAAGGTATTTAGGGCTGGGGAGGCAGGCCCCTCATCAGGCAGCAAGGAGAAGAGCTGAAGCCAGAAATGGTTGGGGCATTGAGGAAGGGGTGATGTGTTAGGGTCAGGCCAGCTAAAACCAGGCAGGGCTTCTTAGCCACCCCACACCCCACACCCCACACCAATGGCTCAGCTTCTGCACCCTGCAGAGAAGAACAGGCTGGCTGCAGTCTGAAGAACAGCTCTTAAGCTGGCTTCAGGGAGGCCCTGGGTGCAGCAGCATTTGGCATTCTCTCTCAGTAATCAGGGAAGGCACGTTCTCCAGATCCTGGTGAGTCAGGGGCTGGGGCTGGGTGGGGGGAGGACTTGAACACATCTAGTTTCTGCTGAGCCTTTCTGCTCTTTGCAGCTTAGCAGAGAAGGAATTAATTCCCCACGATGCTCTCCAGTCTGTAAGCTCCGATCTCCTCTCTCCCATCCTCCCCGGAGCTGAGGAATAAATCATAGAGGAGGTAAGCTCCCTCCTGCTCCCTCCTTTTGGCTTCTCCTTTGGAATCCTCCTTGCTGAGCTGAGGAAACCCAGAGGTGCTTGAAGAATGAATCATTTTTATTGCCTAGCTGGTCTTGCCTTTAACTCTAGGAATGATCCTTTAACTGGATGTGGAAAGAGGTGCTGAGCATGGACCTTCCCATGCCCAGGGAAACCTTTGTGTCTATAGACTATTTCCTGATAGGATTTTGTTTTGAAGGTTTCTATCTGAGCTGAAGGAAAACAATCTGATTTTTGTTGATGGTAGATTTTGCATCTTGTCTCTAATATTCTTACAGTAATCTCTTTTTAGAGAGTTATTGTCAAGTCAACAGGCATTTTTTAAAGCATTTATTTACTCTATGTGCCACATGCCAGGCTAAGTGCTGGGGATACAAAAAGACACAAAACAGTGGTATAGTGCAGAGGGGTCAAACTCTCAGTCCCAAGGGCCCCCACTCAGCTTGTAAAACTTCAGAGGGTTGCAGGAACCAGATTAAAATATAACTGGGAAATGTTTAACAAAATAAGGAAAAATACAATACAACATTGATAATGTCAGTTTGTGATTTTCTAAGCCAGCAGGGATCAATTTGTATTTGAGTTTTGATATCACTGGTGTAGTGAATGGCAGAGTGCTAGACTCAGAGATAGGGAGAGCAGGGTTCAAATCTCATTTCTGATACTTAGAAGCTGCATGACCATGGAAGGAAGGAAATGAGCATTTATTAAGCACCTACTATGTATCAGGCAGCTAGGTGGCACAGTGGTGCGAGTGCTGCCCTTGGAGTCTGGAAGACTCATCTTCCTGAGTTCAAATCCAGCCTCAGACATTTACTAGCTAGGTGACCCTGGGCAAATCACTTTAGCCCTGGTTTCCTCATCTGTAAAATGAGCTGGAGAAGGAAATGGTGAACCACTCAAGTATATTTGCCAAGAAAACCCCAAATGGGGTCATGAAGAGTTGAACATGACTGAGAAATGACCGAATAACAAAATGTGTCAGGTACTATGCTCAGTAATAATGATAATTATCTCATTTAATCCTCAAAATAACCCTGGAAAGGAAGGGCTATTATGATCCATATTTTACAATTGAGGAAACTGAGGCAGACACAAGTGATTTGCCCAGGGTCACACAGCTAGTAAGCATCAGAGGCTCGATTTGAACTCAGGTCTCTCCAACTCCAGGCCCAGAGATCTATCCACTGTACCACTTAGCTGTCCTGGGAAAATTGTTTAACATCTCTGAGCCTCTGGCAACTCCCTCATTATTTCTATAGACAGATTGCTTTCTGAGCTGGTGGAGGAAGTTCCCACACGGGTGAAATCACCCCTTCTGGATATGATGAAATAGAGTTGGAAGGACACTCAGAGACCATTGAGTACAACCCCCTCCTTTTTCAGATGAGAGAACTGAGTCCCAGGCTGGTCAGGCAGCTGTCCAAGGTCCTCTGGATACAGGAGCAGATTTCAATCTAGTTCCTCTCACTTGGGGGGTCAGTGCTTTCCCTATCATGTCACACTGCCCCTTTCTGTCTGTCTGGTATCTGTCTCTCTGTCTTTCTGTGTCTGTCTCTCTCTCGACTTAGTAACACTTGTTTCTGGGGGAAAACCCCTTAATGAAAGAGCAGTTTTTTAAAGGAACTTACAAGATATCAGGTGCAGAAAGTGACATTTCTCTCTCCAGTCTAACATTTTCATTTAAATATCATTCATCACTGGGTGCTCTTAGCAGATGGTGCACATTAGATATATACAATCCTTGCTGTTTTATGAAGAGCTCTCTCCCTTCTTCTGTATCCCAGGTAATTCATCCCACCCCCAACTGTCCATGACTTGCACCAGGAACAAAAACACCTTGGCTTTTCAGCTCTGCCTAGAGTACATGCTTTGGTATCTCCTCTTATGTTGTGGAGGTAGTTGACAAAGCTGGAGAGCTAAACTTTTTAAATGTGAGCAATATCCCCTAATTTCTAGTTTCTCATTGAGAAGGGAGGAGAGAAGGGGGTGGTGACTAGTATATTTAGGATGGACATAAAAATTGGACTTTGGCTGAGTTGGTGAGTGAGAGGTACCAGAACATGCCAGCAGCTGGCTCTCCCAAGGGACATCCTTGGTTTGTCTTTTTTCCCTCAGATTGGGGTTACCCTGGAGGAGATGCAGAGGCACATTTCGGTGTCTACTTTGCTGGCACCAGTGCTGGCTGCTGAGGTGACTTTGATGGGCAGTCAGGAAACCACAGCCCATGACAACATAGGCCTGGGTTAGAGAGTGAGGTAGGGAGGGTGCAACAGGAGGGGTGGAGGTAGTCTGTGCAGATGGCTAGCTTGATCTGCAGGGGCTTTTCATGGGGCCTGTTTTTCCCCCCACTTAGAGATTCTGTTGGATCATCTCCCAACTTGGGTCTGTCCCCGAGCTCTGGGAACAGAAACTTTGCAGCTTTCTCCCACCCAACAGATGCTGCCAACATTCTTGAAGTTACTAGGATTTTTCAGGGTGCTTGTACACCAAACACTGTGCCCTAGCCTGTGGGATCCTGTTTGCTCAGTGAGCAGGCCATGCCAGCCTATAATGCTTAGAAATAGCCTCAGGCCTCAGTTATTTCCAAGAATGGAGTGTCCCTCTTTTCTCCATTTCAGTTTGTGTTGAAGATGGCTCTGGGTACATTCCCAGGGTCAGCGTTAAAAATAAGCAAATAACCCTTCAGATTCCAGATACTGTTCTCCTTCCCAACACAGAGTCTTAAGACCTTTGATGAGAAGGACAGAATGGTACAGTGGAAAGACCACTGGATTCCAAGTCAGACGACCTGGGTTTGAATCACAGCTGTGCTATCTAATCTTTGTGACCCTGAAGAAGTTATTCATCCTCTCTGGGCTTCCATTTGCTTATGAGGGTTCTGAACCCATGACACAAGGAACCCATCCTGGGAGCAGATGGATCCATTGCCTGAGTCTGGGTTCCCTCTTTATAACTATTTGGGGAACTAAAGATCCTTTCTCAGCAGGGTTCAGAAAGATTCCCTTTAATTCCACAATCTAGGGCAGGACTTCTTAATTTAAAAAAATGTTTTGAGAATTATATTTCACTACAATTGTTTTCCCTTGTAATCCTATGCATTTTGTTAATTTAAAAACCTCATTTTGAGGAGGGGGTCCCATAGGCTTCATCAGACCGCCCAATGGGTCCATGCCACAAAAAGGTTAGGAACCTCTGATCTAGGGTCAAGTTTTCTCCCTGAAAACCAATTAGGGTAGAAAAAGTCAAGGCTCCATCTTCTTGGCTTCCTTTAAGGAGCTAATGAGGACAGTGTGCTTACTTGTTCCCATTAGTGTCAGATACTCTTCTCCCACGTACTGACTAGTTTCCAATCTCTTCCCTATTAAGCTTCCTCTTCTCCTGAAAATAAATAAATAAATTTAAATAAACAACTCTTGTCTTTTTTCCATTTAAAATTTAAAAAGGCAATAGGATTATAGATTTCAAGCTAGAAGGCGACTTAAAGGTTATCTAGTCCATCTCCTTTTGCAGATGAACTGAGGCCCAGCCAAGATCAGTGACTTATCCAAAGACACATGAATCCTATATGTCAGAGCCAGGATTCAAACCTGGATTCTCTTAACTCCAAACCCAGTGCCCTTACTACTAACTGTTCATATCTCTTTAGCCAGAATGATAACAAAGAATAGTTTTGCCTGTTGCAAAAAAAAACAGCTGAGAAGTAGGCTGAGCTGGGTAGCAAGAGGACAGGGGACAGTCTGACCATAGGTACATGGAACACACCCTTTCTCTGCCTAATTGTCCCCATGTTTGGCCCAGATCGGTGGATATGCTTAAAGCGAGGCACAGAGACAATGGTGACCCTGAAAAGAACCACCCTCCTACCACCAGCACCTTGGGACAAAGCCCCATCTGCCACACTTTAGTTATAGCTTCGGTGTCTTGGGAGCTTCTCTGTGGCATAAGAGTAGCTTTTTCACAAATTCCTTTTTTCCTGCTTTAGGGAACTTTCTACCATCTTCTTCACTCACCACAAAACCTTCTCACAGGCCCCAGAGCCTCTAATGTTTCTGAAGTTCTTTCTTGGAGGCACCATGCAAGCGCCACGAGGGTGAAATTAGTGTTCCCACAAATATAAACTGTGATAAGTGAAAGTGCCAGAGATCTCAGAGCAGCAGTTCCTGGCTTTTAAAAAATGTCCTTAAAATGTTTGCATACTTTGTGAATACCGCCTTTTTTTACAGCTAGATGGGAAACAATCATGGGCTGCCAAGGGTGGTGATTTTAGAAAAGAGGTTCACCCTGGGAAGCTGCTTCTTTCACAGTATTTCACAGTCTTTGCCTCTGCCTTTTAAAATCCTGGCTTCATTCAAGGCTCAGCTCACCACCTCCTACAGGAAGCCTTTCCTGATTGTTCCAGAGGCTTTGAATAACATCTATGTCAGCCCCCTCTTCTCCTAGTTTTGTAGGAGAAATAGAATCTCAGGGAGGTTAAACTTAGTCATACAAGTTGTAAGTTGTGGAACCAGGTTAATAATAATACATACCAATAATAATGATACTTTTATTTCTTGTTATTGTTGAGTTGTTTTAGTCACGTCCTACTCTTCATGACCCCTTTTGAGGTTTTCTTGGCAGAGATACTGGAGTGGTTTGACATTTCCTTCTCCAGCTCATTTTTACAGATGAGGAAACTGAGGCAAACAGGGTTAAGTGACTTGCCTAGGGTCACCCAGCTAGTAAGTGTCTGAGACTGGATTTGAAATCAACTCCAGGCCTGGCATTCTTTCCACACCACCACTTGGTATAGGTTTAAAAAAGTACTGTTCAAACCAATTATCTCATCAAATCTTCATAACCATATGATATAAATATTATTATCCTCATTATTGTTGTTATCCACATCATGCAAATAAAGAAGCTGTGGCTTCCAAAGTCTAATAAATATCTGTGGTGGGAGTGGAACCCATGACTCTCTGAGCCTCACTGCCCATGTGCTATAACATTCTGCCTCTAAGGTTCTAATCCATCCCCTGGATAGCTCGGGAGGAGAGAGTGAGGCTCATGACTTTGCACAGCCCTCCCTCACTTAAGTGCAATTCACTTGCAAGTCATGGCATCACATGCCTGATGTCATGGTCCTCTTTGAGAACAAAGGCCAAACAGCAACAATCCATGTCTCCAGACAGAGACCAGAGCCAGCACCTGGTACCAGGGACCAGCCTGACTCCAGCATTTAAGAGTGGAAATTTTTTTTTGGGGGGGGCGGCAGTTATATGAAGTCTCTGCTTTTGCAGATCGGCATGTCCTTTCTGCAAGAGGCTTCGTCAATCAATCTTTTTATTATTGTCTGCAGCTTTTACTCTTCTTCTGAGTCCTGCCATGCCCAGTGTCTCAGGCCATGAAGTCCTGTCCAAATAGATTAACACCAATTTCTACTGTATGCAAACAGGCACACATTCACCCCTTGATTCTACACCAGTGGAAAAAATGAATCTCTGAGCGTGATCTTGGATTATCAGAATAAGAAATATACTGGTGGTACTCCAAGTGCTTCAGATCAGAGCTTGTGCTATGCTCATGCCTGCCACTTTTGCCCAGGGCTAGGGCAGCACCTGTCAACTGCTTAGTGTCGTGAGGAAGCAGTGCTGAAATAGAATGTTGATGAGAGTCTTTGAATCTCTGGGTACAGGGGAAAAAAAAGGACAGTCCCTACTTACAAACATGTAGTCACCTGTACGCATGAGGCAGTCAGGGTAAACTGGGGAAAGCACAGGATTTGGAGTCAACAGGTATTGGGTGTGGATTTTGCTTCTATTGTCCACTAGCTGTGTGACCCTGGGCCAGTCACATAACCTTCTCATAGAGTTTCCTTTGTTCACTTTGATGCTCTAGTGGATCTCAGATTTCATCAACTCAGACGTTCCTGAGTGTCTGTAGTGCCATCTGCAACCTATGTATGTCTTCTCATCATATGAGGCTTTTGTCCATAATTCTCCCCAATACATAAGGTCACTCAGCATGCCAGGGGCTCACCCTACATCTTTTGACATAGTATGAATGCCCACAGAAAGTCTAGGCTAGCTGTCATCCGGAGTTATCCCTTACTGTCCCTATGTGACTAGCCCATCTTTTTACTGGCCCTCAAACTCTCTGACACCCCTTAGGCTGTTTCTCCTGTGTAATTCTTTTTTACTTCTGCTTAATCTGCTCACACCCTTCATGTACCACTTCATCATGCTTTGGCCCTCAATTTAAGTCTTTTAAAGGGGGAGGTGAATAAGCATTTTTTAAGGTGACTACTATGTGCCAGACACTGAGCTAAACCCTAGAGTTGTATTCCATGGCTCATCACCATACAATACTGCCAGGAGAATATTGCCATTAAAAAGATGAACCTTTGTTTCAGTGGTCACACAGTTACTAAGTGCTGGAGGTCAAATATGAACTCGGGTCTTCCTGATTCCAGACCCTGCTTGCTATCCATTGGATCAACCAACTTCCCCTTTTAAACAATAAACCTGGATAAAACAACTTCTGATTTTTTATCTCCCTATACACACATGTGCACCGACACATGTACAAACACACGCAGACACACATGTACACATACACAATAGAGAAGGTATTGGAGAAAACATGGCTTGATGGAAAGAGCTTTGGACGTGGAGACAGAGGATCTGGATTCAACTCTTGGGTGTGTTATTTAATCATTCAGTGACTCAGTATTTTTTTCTGGAGAATGGGAGTGTGTGATGCCCCCTTACCTCTAGAATCAAATAGAAACCCATCTAGAACCCAGAGCTCTTTACAACCTGGCCTCAATTTTCCAACTTTTTTTTATATAACTCTTCTCTCCAGACTCTATGGTTGAGCCAAACTGTTTGTTTTGTTTTATTTTTTACTGTTTAACTGTTCAAGAAAAAACATTTGGAAGCAGGCAGGAAAAGTTAATTATTCATTTCTTTTGATCCAGGAATTCTACTACTAGAAATATAACACTAAGAAGTTAAAGACAATAAGCAAAGGCTCCTGTGTGCAAAAATGTTGCAGCCCATCTTCTAACTCTGTGTCTTTGTGCTGGCCATAGTCCATGCCTGGGATGTTGGCCTTCCTTACCTCTCATCTCCTGGCTTCCTTCAAGGCTTAATTCCAATCCCATCTTCTATAGGGGGGCCTTTCCCAGTCTTCCCCACTGCTAGTGCCTGAGGCAATCTTACATTTACATATTTATATCTTATGTGTGCATGTTGTATCTTATCTTATATCTTATTTTTTTGCATGTTGTATGTTGTTTGCTTTTTAGTCACGTCCAACTTTTGTGACCCTGTTTGGCATTTTCTTGGCAAAGATACCAAATGGTTTGTCACTTCCTTCTCCAGCTCATTTGACAGATGAGGAAACTGAGGCAAACAGGGTTAAGTGACTTGCCCAGGGTCGCTAGCTAGTAAGTGTCTGAGATTGGATTTGAACTCACATCTTCCTGACTCCAGGCCCCATGCTCCATCCACTTTGCTAGCTACCTACCCTATTAGATGTGACTATTTTCAAAATTTTCTTTGGGTCACTAGTATTTAGCACAGTGCTTGGCACATAGTAGGCACTTAGTAAATACTTGTTGATCGATTTGACTATTTTATTCAATCTGATTTTTGTTGCCCCTGTCTTGTCTTTCTACTTACATTTTTGTGGTCATTATATATATTATTCTTTTGGCTTTTGATCCTAGAACAGAAGAGACCTCAGAAGCCATTTAGTTCAATCCCCTCATTTTAGAAACAAAGAAACTGAGGCCTGTGATAGTTAAGTGATAGCAATGGTCCAATGTAGGATTTTGGTCCAGTGTCTAGAGTACCATGCCTGGAGTCAGTAGGACCTGAGTTCAAATCCAGCCTCAGAAACTTACTAGCTGTGTAACCCCAGACAAGTCACTTAACTCTGTTTGTCTCAGTTTCCTCAGCTGTCAAATGAGTTGGAAAAGGAAATGATAAACCACTCCAGTATCTTTGCCAAGAAAACCCCAAAATAGGGTCATGAAGAGTCAGATATGACTGAAAAATGACCAACCAACCTCTGAGTGCAGAGTCATAAACCTTTCCACTGGGCTATTGAATCACATCATAAAGTCTTCCATTTTTTCTAAATTATTAATATTTGCCATGCATTATGACATTACATTATAACCTTTATGCAACATAGCTCTGCCATTTTTCAGTTGACAGGAGTAGATTGCTTTCCTTCTTTTTCGTTATCACAAATCCTACTGTGAACATTTTTGTACGTTGGGGAATTTCCTGGTTGTCTCTAACCTCTTAGGGCTATAATTTCTAGCAGCAGGATCCCTGGATCAAAGTTAATAATTACCTTTTAATAATTAATAATTTAATAACTTTACATAGTTAACTTTTCTTGCATACTTCCAAATATTTTTTTTCTAGAATGGTTGAACCAATTCACAGCTTCACTAGCAGTGAAGAGTTGTGCCTATCTTCCCACAGGCCCTCCGGCAATGAGTTTTCATATTTTTACTCATTTGATGAGTATGATGGGATACCTGAGCACCCTTCAATGTTTTTCAAGGTGGCCCTGCATCCTGAACAAACAGCACTAAGATGAAAAGAATTCTATGCAGAATGGGCCTGGGTTATTCTCCTTTAGCTCCAGTCACCTCAGAATCCCTCATCGGGTGTCTAGAGGAGATGATCACTAATTAAGAACCATTAACAATGCTGTCACTCAGCAGACCAAGCTGAACTTGAGCCTGGCACTCCAGTGATCTATTTTGGCTGGCTTTGGGGAGGAAGGTGGACTTCCAACTTCTGCTGGATCTGATTTCCTTCCCCTGACGGGACTCTACAATGCTGAGAACAGCTAATGTCAATACCATTGGTGATGTGGCTAGGAATTTTCATTTGCTCATTAGGCTGGAATAGATTTCCCCTGCTTAGCAACTTAAGCCTAATGGAGTTGTTTTCTTTTTAAACTTACCACTTTCTATAAAGAGATAAAAAAATGCTTGTTAGCTTAGAAAACAAAGGGTAAATGACATAAAAAATGCTTCTGGAAATCTAAAATCCTTTTAAATTTCTGATGGGACTTACGGTGTGAGCCTGGAAGTTCTAATGGGTACATTAGACCATGAATATCAGAGTGGTTTAGAGGCGGGGACGGCGAGGGGGAACCCATCTTATTGAACTCTTTCAGCATTGACTTGTTTTTGAACCCTTGCTTGGCTCTCATTAAGAGAAAGCCCTTGGGTTGGAGTATGCGAAATACTTGTAAAATTCTTTGCGAAACATGTATAAACTATATCGAATTGCTTAGGAAAGGGGAAGGGAAGGGCTAGAATTTAGAACTCAAAACGTTTTAAAAATGTTTTAAAAATTTGTTTTAATGTGTCATTGGCAAAAAATATATATTTAAAAAACTCTTTGCAAATCTTAAAGTACTGTTTAAATGCTGCTAGTATTAGTATGTTATTATGATTATTTTAATGGCTGATGCCCACAAATTTTCATGGGAACCATAGAATCCCTGAATCTAATAGTGAAAATAAAAGTGAGAATAGTAAGAACTAGTATTTATATAGTACTTACTACGTGCCAGGCACTGTGCTTAAGTGCTTTACAAACATTCTCTCATTTGGTCTTCACAACAACCCTGGCAGGTGGGTGCTGTTATTATCCCCATTTTATGGTTGAAGAAACTGAGGTAGCTAGAGATTAAGTGACTTGCCCAAGGTCACACAGCTAGGGAGTATCTGTGACTAGATTTGAATACATGTCTGCCTGACTCCAGGCCCAGTGTGCTGTTCACCTAGCTGCCTCAGAGGTACAAGGGATCCCAGTGGACATTTAGTTCAGCCCGAAACTGGACAACATTCTCTTTGATCTCCCTGACAAGGGTCATCCAACCTCTGCTTGAAAACCCTAATGAGAAGGAACTCACTACCTCCTAAGGGGACCCATTCTATTTTTGGATTGTGTTAATTTAATAATTTAATTTAATAATAATAATAATAATAATTTAATAAACTATAGGGGTGGCTAGGTGGCACCATAGTACACAGAGTGCTAGGCCTGGTGTCAGGAAGACTTATCTTCCTGAGTTCAAATCCAGCCTCAGACATTTCCTAGGTGAATGACCCTAGGCAAGTCACTTAACCCTGTTTACCTCAGTTTCCTCATCTGCAAAAGGAACTGGAGAAGGAAATGGCAAATCACTCCAGTATCTTTGCCAAGAAAACCCCAAACGGGCTCAGGAAGAGTTAGACACAACCAAAACGACCGAACAAGAATCTACAGGGGCTATGTGGGAGAGTGTGGTATAGAGATGTCCTGACAGTGGCCTGGAGGCCGAGTTCTGGGCAAGATAACGAAGAAACATTGCTCCCTATGGGTGCCTGGAGTCCCAGAGGCAGAGTCCAAAGTTCCATGGAGGCGGAGATGGGGAGGATGGCCCCAATGGAGGCAGCATTGTATGGGGATGGCCAGCCAGGATGTGGTGGAGTTTTTTTTCCTCCTAAAAATCAGATTTTTTACTGGAAAGACATAAAAGGACAAAAGGGAGTTGGGTTGCTAAAAATAATGTGTACGCATGTGTGCATGTGTTCAGTTGTGTGGGAGGTAAGCGTTAGCTAATGGAATTAATGGCATTTTATTTTCCTAGAGCCTCTGTTGTGTTTCTCCTTGAAACAGATAATTGTGTTTTGCTGAGATGACTGAGGATAGCCAGGACACCATGGTGCTAAGACAGGGAAAAGGAACGTGGATTTCAATTACCAGTTAGCAAGGCTAATCAGCTTGACGCAGTCACGAGCTTCCCCAAAATGCAGACTATCGTCTCCCACTCTTTCTTCCCAAGTCTTTTTTTTCTATCTTCTAAGCCACACCTGAGGAAGACGCTTTGGGTTTCCCCAGATTGCCTCTGATTGTTCAGATGAAACAATTCAGCCCAAGCTCTCAAGCTGTGTCATGTGCAACAAGTGACAGGGGAGGAAGAGTGCTAGATCGGCAATCAGAGGACATAGGTTCAACTCCAGACCCTGGTACTTTCTACTTGTGTGATCTCAGGCAAGTGGCCTGTGCTTTCTGGGCCTCAGTTTCCCCATCTGTAAAATAAGAGGGTTGGATTTGATGACTCTAAGGAGTCCCCCTCTATCTAGATATCAGTATTGTATACTATAAAAAGCAATGGCTGGTGGGGTCAGAGGACCTGGGTTTAAATCTTGGCTCTGCAGTTTACCCACCTGTGTGACCTTGGTCAAGTCTGAGAGGGTTGGATTAAATGGCCTCCGAGGCCACTTTTAAATTCTAGAATTCATGATCCTAAATCACTATACTTCTCTGTAGCTAGCACTTATATAGCACCTACTATGTACAGGCTTAACCCTTTACAAATATTATCTTATTTGTTCCTCACAACAACCTTGCAGGTAGATACTATTATTATCCCCATTTTATGGTTGAGAAAATTCAGGCAAACAGGTGAAGTGACCTGTCTAGGGTCATACAGCTAGTAAGCAGCTGAGGCAGATTTGAACTTGGGTCTTCCTTGCTCTCTATCCACCCAGCCACCTAGCTGTCTCTCCTTATCTGTGAATTGAGGGAGTTGGCTTCGATAGCCTCCAGGATCCCTTCTAGCTCTAGACCTGTGATCTTATTTTCCTATATTCTTTTTAGTTGCACTTATTAGTTACTGACTCACACCTGCCTTGTAACACTCTGAATTGGTCATTGTATCTAAAATGGACCATCAGTCCTTTCCATTCAGTTTCCTCATCTGTAATATGAAGGGATTGCATTAGATGGTCTCAAAGGTCCCTTCTAGCTTTAGATCAGTCTACTCTGGTGAGAAGAGCAATGGCTTTGGAGTCATGGGACCTGGATTCAAGTCCTGCCTCTGATACTTACTAGCTATATGACCCTAGACAAACCAACCTCTCTGAGCCTCTGTCTTCTTGTCTTTGAAATGAGGGGTTGGACTAAAGCAGGAGTTCTTAACCTGCATCTGTGAAATTCTTTTAAAAATATTTTTACTTCTTTGGTCCGTATGTTTTGGTCTTCTTTGTCACCAAAGAAAGATTCCAAAGTCTGAGACTGAATCTGGGTGCATTTTCGCTGCCTGGCCACGTTCCCAGCCAACTTACTTGACCCTTGAGTTTTTCGATGCGGTATGACTGCTTGTAGAGCAAAGAGTATATTTGTTCCAAGCTTGAGGGGATGCGCCATTGATTTCAGAGCTATTTCTATATAGCCAGTTCTGCTACCCCAGCACTCCTCCTTCCTCAAGAACCACCAACCCGGACCTGACGCAAATCTGCAGCAGGCTCTTCACTCCTGCTCTGATCTGCCACTTAATTCCTCCCACCATGTGGGCCTGGGGCCGGAAGTAACTGCAGCTATAGTTCTGTAGCTACACCTCCCCCACTGCCCCTGGGGCGGTGGCTAAACCATGAACTCTGTCCCCTGCAGCTTTTCCCGCTAACCTTCTCTGTTGTCTTTGGTGTTTGTGGGTTGAGAAGTCTGGTAACTGCCACAGCTCACTGATTCAGGATGCTAGGGCCTGTTCTGCCCGGCTCCTGGTCTGGCTGGTCCTACTGCCTCCCACGCTGAGCTCCGCTCCCCTCCACTCCGTTCGCGATAGACCTCATCCAGTGACCATCCAGGCTGTCCTAGGCTGGATCCCTGCTTCCTTCTGCTATTTTGTGGGTTCTCTAGTTCTAGAATTTATTCAGAGCCATTTTTTATAGGTTTTTGGAGGGACGTGGTAGGGAGCTCATGCAAATCCCTGCTTTCCAGCCACCATCTGTGCGGAGCCTACACCAAAAGCCTCCAAGAAAAACATGAACTGGTCTCAGGCCATGGAAGAGCTCAAAAAGGAGTTGGAAAAGCAAGTTAGAGAAGTAGAGGAAAAATTGGGGCGAGAAATGAGAATGATGGAAGAAAACCATGAAAAACAAGTCAATGACTTGCTAAAGGAGACCCCAAAAAATACTGAAAACAATATTGAAGAAAATAACACTTTAAAAAATAGATTAACTCAAATGGCAAAAGAGCTCCAAAAAGTCAATGAGGAGAAGAATGCCTTGAAAGGCAGAATTAGCCAAATGGAAAAGGAGGTCCAAAAGACCACTAAAGAAAATACTACCTTAAAAATTAGTTTGGAGCAAGTGGAAGCTAGTGACTTGATGAGAAATCAAGATATTATAAAACAGAACCAAAGGAATGAAAAAATGGAAGACAATGTCAACTATCTCATTGGAAAAACCACTGACCTGGAAGATAGATCCAGGAGGGACAATTTAAAAATTCTTGGACTACCTGAAAGCCATGATCTAAAAAAGAGCCTAGATATCATCTTTCAAGAAATTATCAAGGAGAATTACCCTGATATTCTAGAGCCAGAGAGCAAAATAGAAATTGAAAGAATCCATCGATCGCCTCCTCAAATAGATCCCCAGAAGAGAACTCCTAGGACCATTGTCGCCAAATTCCAGAGCTCGCAGCTCAAGGAGAAAATACTGCAAGCAGCCAGAAAGAAACAATTTGAGTATTGTGGGAAAACAATCAGGATAACACAGGATCTGGTGGCTTTCACATTAAGGGACCGAAGGGCTTGGAATACGATATTCCGGAGGTCAATGGAGATAGGATTAAAACCAAGAATCACCTACCCAGCAAAACTGAGTATCATGCTCCAAGGCAAAATATGGATTTTCAATAAAATAGAGGACTTTCAAGCTTTCTCAGTGAAAAGACCAGAGCTGAATAGAAAATTTGACTTTCAAACACAACAATCAAGAGAAGCATGAAAAGGTAAACAAGAAAGAGAAATCACAAGGGACTTTCTAAAGTTGAACTGTTTTGTTTACATTCCTACATAGAAAGATGATGTGTATGATTCATGAGACCTCAATGTCATAGTAGCTGAAAGGAATATGCATATATATGTGTATACATATATACACATATGTGTGTATCTATGTATGCATACATGTAGATATATATATGTGTATATACATATATATATATGTATACACACACACACACACACACACAAAGGGCACAGGGTGAGTTGAATATGAAGGGGTGATATCTAAAAAAATAAAATCAATTTAAGGGATAGGAGAAGAATATATTGAGAGAGGGAGAAAGGGAGAGATAGAATGGGGTAAATTATCTCACATAAAAGTGGCAAGAAAAAGTGGTTCTGTAGGAAGGGAAGAGGGGGCAGGTGAGGGGGAATGAGTAAATCTTGTTCTCATTGGATTTGACCTGAGGAGGGAATACCATACACACTCAATTGGGTATCTTACCCCACAGGAATGAAGGAGGAAGAAGATAAAAAAGGGGAGATGATAGAAGGGAGGGCAGAAGACGGGAGGAGGTAATCAAAAACAAACACTTTCGAAAAGGGACATGGTCAAGGGAGAAAATTCAATAAAGGAGGATAGGTTAGGAAGGAGCAAAACATAGTTAATCTTTCACAACTTGAGTATTGTGGAAGGGTTTTACATAATGATACACATGTGGCCTATGTTGAATTGCTTGCCTTCTTAGGGAGGGTGGGTGGGGAGGGAAGAGGGGAGAGAATTTGGAACTCAAAGTTTTAAAAACAGATGTTCAAAAACAACAACAACAACAACAACAAAAAGTTTTTGCATGCAACTAGGAAATAAGATACGCAGGCAATGGGGCATAGAAATTTATCTTGCCCTACAAGAGAAGAAGGGAGAGGGAAATGGGAGGGGAGTGTGGTGACAGATGGGAGGGCTGACTGGGGAATGGGGCAGCCAGAATATACACCATCTTGGAGTGGGGGGAGGGTAGAAATGGGGAAAAATTTGTAATTCCAACTTTTGTGAAAATCAATGCTGAAAACTAAATGTATTAAATAAATTTAAAAAAAATAAAAAAATAAGCCCAATCCCCACTGGCTTGAAGGACAAAAGGGCCAGACAGCTCTGGTCTAAAGTGCCTAGGTGTGGACAACACTGTGAACCTTGAAGTCCATAATTCTGAAACAGGAGAAAGGGGAGAACACAGGCTCATTGCAGAGACTAGAAGCACTTTTGGGACATAGGAGTTTTCACCTGATGAGGGAGGGTTACCAAGAGGAGCTAAAAGGGTCAAGCTCCAACAACAACAACATCAAAGGCCCCAACAATTCAGTTCTCAAATGTTTTGGGATAGACTTCTGAGGAAAGAGGGAGCCATTTTCTTTCTAAGTTGGAGGTCTGAGAAGAAAGGAATCAGAAGTCTTTCATGACAAAAAAAAATTATATTAAAAAAAGTCATCTCATTCCAATTAGTGAATCATAGCTGTGAGAGGGAAGAAAAATGAAAGACTAAGAGGGGAGATACCAAAGGCAAATACATGTGTTGGTTATGGGGGTGTGGGTGGGAGGCAGTTTGAGGAAAGAGATGATGTTTTGGGGTTCTCCTTGCCCTGTTTCCATCTCAGGGAATTAGGAATATGATGTGCTGAGACTTGGAAATGAGATGGGTTGTTGCTAAATGACCCAATTAGGAGACCTTTGCAAGTACTAAGAGGAAGTAAAGGTGTTTTCTTCAAGATGGTGGTGAATTGTGGGATTGGAAGAAAGGTGAGAATTCAGCCCTAGAGCAATGCCTTCAAGCCCTCTCCAAAGACAAGAGTTCTCACCTTTTGGAGGAGGAGTAAAGGGAAGTGCTAACCAGAGGAAGAGACATAAAAAGACCCCTACCACCCAGGGCTAATATCTTTTCCTGCCAGAGTTCCAGGCAAGAGCTAGCATCTTCTCTCCTAAGAGGAATATCTGAGAAGGAAGGCATCAGAGGCCTAGGAACACAAATGCAAGAGACTGAATTGAAAACCTCAAGGCAGATCTCACTTGCTCCATCTGCCTGGGATACTTCACTGACCCAGTGAGGCCATAGCTTTTGTACAGAAGGTCTTCTCCAGTACAGGGAGGAAGGCAATCCAACCTTAAGCTGCCCAGACTAGAGAGGAGTCATCAGTAACAGAACCCAACCAGAACCTGCAGAATCTGTCCATCACTGGCAAAATGCTGAGACCTCACAGGCTACAGAGCATGGTGGGCCTGACCACCTGTGATCACCATGGGGAAAAAGAGAAGTTCTTCTGTGAGGAAGACCAGAGACCCCTCTGTGATTCCTGTTTATTAGCCCCAGAGCACAAGGATCATCAAGTCCTTCCCTTGGAAACAGCTACTGACAAGTGCAGAGACAAGCTCCAGCAGACATTGAGTGCCCTACAGAAAAAAGAAGAGGAATTTAAGATGGCATTGGATAAAGTGAGAAGGAGAGAGACTCAGTATAAGGAGGATACCTACACTTTGAAACAGTCCATTATTTCTGAATATGGGAAAATGCACCAGTTCTTATGGGATGAGGAATCTCAATATTTGCACAGATTCGGCCAGAAATCCAGAGACAACCTGGTCAAACTGGCAAAGAATGAGGCCAGGCTGTCCCAACAAATCCAGAATCTGCAAGGAATGATTATAGAAGTAGAGGAGAATTTGGACAAGGTGCCCTTGGAAATGCTACAGGACATGAAAGGCACTGTGGAAAGGAATGAGGAGCTGCTACTTCAGGAACCACAGGTTGCTTCCCCTTCCTGGCCCACCTGCTCTGTCACAGGCTTGAGAGAAGTGCTCAGGAGTTTCCAGAGGGATATCACTCTGGATCCTGAATCAGCCAATCCTCATCTCATCCTCTCTGAAGACTTGAAGAGGGTCCAGTATGGGAGTGTCCCTCAGGACCTGCCTGACAACAAAGAGAGATTTGACATCACTCTTGCTGTTTTGGGGACCAAAACCTTCACCTCAGGCCAACACTATTGGGAAGTGGAGGTGGGAGATAAGACAGAATGGGAATTGGGCGTCTGTAAAGATTCAGTCAGCAGAAAGGGGAAACTCTCCTTCTCGTCTGAGGATATAAGGACCCTAACAGCCTGCACATCTGGAAATCATTTCTTCCTCTTCAGTTCACTAAAGGGCTTTCAATTGAGCGCACCTATACAAAAAGTGGGCATTTTTCTTGATTATGAAAAGGGACACGTAGCATTTTATGCTGTCACAGAGAGATCCCTTATTTATAGTTATTCAGACATAGCCTTTGAAGGGCCTCTTCGTCCTTATTTTTCTCCTTGCCTTCCTGATGAAGAAAGTACCCCTGGATCACTCATTATCTGCCCCAGGTGTAGTCAATAGAAGGGTGTCATTGATGTTAACTACTAAGGGTAACTTTCTGACCAGTGATTGAATATAATACTGTAAATGACTCTGTGGTTATTTAAACTTATATTCAAATGGTCAATAAAGTGATGTATGATTATCAAAAAAAATTTTTATAATTCCATTTCAGCATATTTGATTTCCTTTGTAATCCTGTGAGTTCTATTTTATGCATTTAAAACAGTATTGTGAGATGAGGTCCCCAGGGCTCCTCCCAAGATTACCAGAGGGGTCCAGGACACACCAAAAGGTTAAGGGCCCCCGGAGTAATTAATATGTAACGTCCCAGTTCTAAATCTATGATCCTGAATGCAGAATCAAACAATTTCAGGGTTAGGATCTCAGAGACATGACCAAAATCCCTAGTTTTCCTTAAGATTTCCTGGTGGGAGTGTGGGGGCTGGTGTGGAGGGAGCATCTGCTACTACCTACAGCCCATTCAGTTTTTGCCAAGCTTTAATTGTTGGGAAATTCTTTTTGACATGAAGCCTAAATGAACTTCTTTGCAACTTTCCATTATTCCTGGTTCTGTTCTGTTTGACCAAGCAGAATAAGACAAATCCTCCCTGACAGTTGAAGACAGCTATCATACCCTCTCCTCCTGTCCCAATTCTGCTCTTCTCCAGGCCAACCCCTCTCAGTTTCCTGAACCAGTCCTTTTCTGACATGAATTCAAGGGCCTCACCAGGAGTTTGTTCTAATTTTTAGCTAACAAGAGCTAATGATTATTGTTCACTGTATCTACACTTCAGAAATGTGAATCACCACAAATCAGGGATTGATTTGTTGTTTGATTGATTTTCTAGATTTAAGAAAGTGTCAATAATACAGATTTTAAAACTTAAAGGTCTTTGTCATGCACTTTCTCTTGGGAGCCTGGTTGTTGAATATTCACCAGCACTTGTAAGATAAAGTAATATAATGTATTGCTCTTTGAATATTGCGGAAGCTCAGCAGAAGTATAATAGATGGCTTGGGGAATGAAGATATCACCAGAGTGGAGACCTGGTGACTGGAGGTGAGAGAAATGATTATTAATAACCAATCATTTGGGGAGACTCAGATTTCCCCCTTTTCCTTTTATTCTCATTTCAAGACCTCTGTCTCTGAAGGTTGAGCTGACCTCCTCTATCCAGACCCCACTTAGGTGGGGCAGCCATTGTGCTCTACACAGTTTTGGGTGGGGACAAATTCTTTCAATAGATTGCCCAGGGCTGGGGATAACTTAGAAGTGGATGACCTTATCAAAGTTCAGATCCGGCCCCTCATTGTAATATTCATTCTCTCATTAATTGTTAGCCAATCATAGTTGATTGCCACTCTTGGGAACACACCTCTTCCAATGGGCATATTAGCCATGAGCCCACCATAATGCTCCTTGGTCTAAGAGAGAGATGGCCAAATGACCAACCCTTTATTAAAATGCTGGTATTATTAATAAAATAATTAAATTACCCAGAAATTATGTCTCTCAAACTTTTTAAAATGCCACACAGGTTAATTAATAATGATGTTAATGATAGCATTTGAATTGAATTTTAATTTTGCCAAATGCTTTACAACTAATACCTCATTTGAGCCTCATGACATCCTTGTTAGTACCCATGTTGTCTGACCATCTCTGGATGTTCTCCAACTTATCAAGGTCTTTCCTATGCCTGGACTATTATAATTCACTTATAATTGGTTTCCATATTCTTACCCATCCTTCCCACAGTTGCCCTGACACTCCTAGGCACAGGTCTTCCCGTGTCACTCCCCTACTCAAAAAACCTTGAGTCTCCTTTTCATTGCCTCTAGTTTTAATATTTAAATCTTCCAGAACCTCTGCTCCATCTCCAATGCCTTGTCTCCATGGGCCTGGCTTCATATTTACGCTTTAATTGCTTAAGGATTACCAGCTTGGAGGCATAGTGCTTTTATATTTGCCATCAGAATCCTGGTGTTCTGCAATCTTTTTCCTGATGTGATTCATTTAAGATCCTGGAGGCTCAAGTTGCAGCATGTGGTGCCTCCATATGCTCCTTGGCCTCCATGGCAAAGCTCCCAGGAGCAGATTTCCCTACACTGTAAGGAGAGAAAGACCAGCCACCGTCATCACCACAGTGATGCTAATCCAGTCCCACCCACCTAGCTTTTCCCACTCCTAAGATTCAAGGAAAAACTGCTTCCTAACGATTTGGCCAAAGCTCCCTACCTTGGGTGGATTTTCCATTGACCACTTTTTGCCTTGGGCATAAGCAAGCCTTGGGATTGGCTGATTCCTGGCTTCAGATCCCCCATTGGCACTTCCTACTGTATATCTATAGCAAACCACTCAACATCCTGGGTACCAGTTTCTCTTACTGTAAAATGAAACTAGATAATCTCTAAGAATCCTTCTACTTCTAATTTTCTAATGAGTTCTTCAGTGGGACTGCTTTTTCATCTTATGCAATCAATTAATAAACATTTATTAAACACTTATTCTGTGTCAGCCATTGCAATAAGAACTAGGGCTACAAAGAGTGAAATGAAACCTCAGGGAGCTTATACTTGGGAGACAGTATGTACTCAGGTATAAAATAATTTTATTTTTTAGTCCTTACTTGTGATTTCACTAGTGTAAAGAACTCCCAGGTAAGGGTACTCCCTCTTCCAATGCAGATCTCAAGCTGTTCTATAATTTGTTGTCTTAGAGAATTTCCTGGGTCTCTGAGTGGTGGGTCCAGGGTCATGCAGTTAGTATGTGTCAGAGACAGAACTTGAATCCAGGTGTTCTGGCTTCAAGGCTGGATCTCTGTCCACTTCCATTCAACCTCTCAAGCTCAATGGTAGTACATTTAAGCTGAAACTTGCTCTCTTGCTTTCTTTAAAGGGCAGATCTGGTTGCTCAGATCCATGCTTGTTATTTCTCTGGGAACAATTTTTGTGTTCCCAGATCCACATCTCATCTACAGAGCCGTGGGTTAAGGTTGGAAAAAGTGAGCTGGGGAAGAGGCATTGGGAAGGAAGAGGCAGGAGGTCTCCTGGCAATTGAGGGGAATTACCATGAACATTTGGTGCTCCAAGGCCACCCCACCCCCTCCCCACCCCATCCTCATACACAGAGTGTGAGCTTCCAAGAAGCAATCAGCTGCACGAGTTTCAAACACTTCTCAGGCTTACTTGCCTTCCTTCCTTGACTACGCCTGACTCCCTCCTTGATTCCTTGTCTTTGCAAGCCCACTGTCTAGTACAATGCCAGGCATGTAGGAAGTGCTTAATAAGTGCTTGTAGAATGGAAGAGTGTGTTTTCTTACATGCAGATATCTTCTCCCCTAGACAAGGTGTTTGAGGATTCATATGGTAGCAAAGGTCTTCATGTGGCCAATCCACAATCCATGTGGATTAATGAACTTCTTGTTGTCATATCTGATTCTCTGTGACCCCATTTGGGATTTTCTTAGCAAAGATGCTGGAGTAGTTTGTCGTTTACTTCTCCAGCTTGTTTTATAGATGAGGAAACTGAGGCAAACAGGATTAAGTGATTTGCCTAGAGTCACCCAGCCAGTAAGTGTCTGAAGTCAGATTGGAATTCAGGAAGAGGACTCTACGCCCAGTGTTATATCCTCTAACACCACCTTCTTGCCTTTCTCTGAACTAAGCTAAACCCTTTCCCTGTGAGCTTACTTTGACCTATTCTGTATGCATCTTGAATATACCTTTGTGCTTATGATGTCTCCTCCATTAGAATGTAAACTCCTTGAGGGCAACATTTTTATGACTTGGGATCCCCATGACTGAACCCTCAGATTCCCTGTGACTGGCACATAGTAAGTGCTTAATAAATGCTTGTTGATTGCCTAGCTGGGCTGGTTGGTCCTCAAGTGACAGACGCACAATTCGTTGCAAGGCACATCCTTGAAAAAGTTCCAGCATGGCAAGACCTCCTTTGCTAGAAAATCAGCCCCTTGAAGGCAGGATCTGTTTTGTTTTTGTCTTTCTATTTCCAGGGCATTCATTTTAGTATATGCTTTATCATTGCTTGTTGAATGAACCTAGTGTTTGCTTGAGATCCCTCAATGAGATGGAGCCCAAGACCTTCCAAGTTGGCCCACTCCATTTTTGCTGAGTTGGCATTGGTAGGAAGACTAAATGTGCTAAATCAGCCTCTCTCTAACTTCCACTCATTGGTCCTAATTCTACCCCATGGTAGAACAATTACCCCTCTTTGGTGGGACAGCCCTTCAAATATTTAAAGACAGCGATCCTGCTCCCCCCAAGTCTGCTCTTCTCCTGATTAAACATCCTAGTTCCTACTTGCGTGTACCATCCATTCTCCAGTTCTGATCCTCCAAAGGGCACAAATTTGTGGTGCCCAAATGACAAGCATAGAGTCCATCCACCAGCTCATACTCAAAGCCTTTCCAGCTTGGTAGATGCAGCTAACTTTTGCTTTGCTGCAGTAGTCTCTAAGAACCCAGAGTCACTTCTCCGCTATGATTAAGCATCCAAAAAGTACTTTACTTATCAGACTGATAAACAAGCATCCATCTGCTTCCTCTAACACAAGATAGTCAGAATTCCTCTTCTTTTCCCAAATTGGGACCCAGATTTTCACGTCTCAAATGAAGAGAAAAGAACAACCACAAAAAAGGCGAAGAATTGTAAATTTCTTGTTGAGTCCATCACCTGATTTCTCTTAGAGCCCAGGTGTGAGAATAAGTATTTATTTTCATGACTATTATGGTTTTATTTTTAAGGATTATCTATGGTTTGGGAGAGACCATAGTTTCTTTTTAGCAGGTTCGTTCCCTTTCCCCATTGAAAAGTCTTACTAATGATTTTTTATACTGTATTCTCTTTCCAATATACCTCTCCCTGGTAGCAAAAACAACATCAATTCCACCTGAAAGGGTATATGACATTTCATACTCATACCCTACCCTTCAACTGTCCACCGAGGGAAAGGAAATATGGGAGACTTCTTCTTGCTGTTTGAAGGTCAGTGATATGGAGAAGGGGGCCATCCATGAATTGCTGAACTTGAGGAGGAAAGCAGAATTCTGCCTTTGAAGCAGAACTATGTGTTGAATTTTGGCCTTTGGTCTAATAGCATTCAATTTTAATTGGCAAATGTTGTTGTGCTTACTCATGGTCTTTTTTTTCTTATGTCAGGGAAAAATCACATTCTCCCATTTAATAAAAAAAACAAAAAATGAACAATGTATTCTAAGAGAGTGTTTCCAATGCTTTCCTCCCCTTGGTAGAGAAATGAGGAGAGAGGGGCTATCAGGACAGAATGTTGTATATGCTGTTAATCATGGCCTCTGTGTTGGTTGATACCCACCTTTTTTGTTGTTATTGTTATAAGAGAAACTTCTATTTGCTGGGTGTGTGGGCGGAGTGAGGAAGAGGAGGATGATAGAGCAGGAAGCATCTGTGGTATATAAAGCAAATACCATCTAGAAAATTTTAGACATGAAACGAGTGTTTCCATTTTGTCTTTGGGGAATTAGAACTCCCAGATGTTTTCTGGAATAACAATCATGTAGGAAACTTGGGAGACCATGAGGAATCTTGGGAAATCCTTGGCCTAGGTTTTTCAGCTGTTCCAAATTAAGGGCTATGGCAGTTCAATGAACTAATAAGCATTTATTAAGCATGGACAATAAATAAGGTGCTGAGCACTGGGGTGGGGAACTGAGGATACCAAGACAAAAATAAAACAGATCCTGCCCTCAAGGGGCTTACACTCCATTGGGAATACTGTTCCATTAATCCCCAGCTAGAGCAAGCATTTATTAAACGCCTACTATGCATCAGGCACTGTGGTGGGTAATATGGCAAAAGGAAGACATTTCTGTCCTTAAGGAGCTTACATTTTATTGGAATTAGCTCCAGTAATCTGCAATGACAGCAAGCATTTTAGTTTTATTATTAGTATTATTTAATATTTTAATTTTCAACATTGATTTTCACAGGATTTTGAATTACAAATTTTGTCCCCATTTCTACCCTCGCCCCCATTCCAAGATGGCATATATTCTGACTGCCTCGTTCCCCAGTCAGCCCTCCCTTCTGTCACCCCACTCCCCCTATCCCCTTTCTCCTTACTTTCTTGTAGGGCAGGATAGATTTCTATGCCCCATTCCCTATATATCTCATTTCTCAGTTGCATGCAAAACAACTTTTTTTTGAGCATCTGCTTTCAAAACTTTGAGTTCCAAGTTCTCTTCCCTCTATCCTTCCCAACCACCCTCCCTAGGAAGGCAAGCAATTCAACATAGATCACACATGTATCATTATGTAAAACACTTCCACAATGCTCATGTTGTGAAAGGCTAACTATATTTCCTTCCATCCTATCCTGTCTCCCTTTATTCAGTTTTCTCCCTTGACCCTGTCCCTTTTCAAAGTGTTTGCTTTTGATTACCTCCTCCCCCCTGTCTGCTCTCCCTTCTATCATTTCCCCCCTTTTTTATCCCCTTCCCCTTACTTTCCTGTGGAGTAAGATACCCAATTGAGAGTGTATTTTATTCCCTCCTCAAGTTGAATCTGATGAGAATAAGAGTCACTCATTCCCCCTCACCTGCCCCCTCTTCCCTTCCAACAGAACTGCTTTTTCTTGCCATTTTTATGTGAGATTATTTGCCCCATTCTGTCTCTCTCTTTCTTCCTCTCTCAATATATTCCTCTCTTGCCCCTTAAATTTATTTCATTTTTTTTTAGATATCATCCCTTCATATCCAACTCACTCTGTGCCCTCTGTCTATATATATGTATATTTCCTTCAACTACCCTAATACTGAGAAAGGTCTTGTGAGTTACACATGTCATCTTTCCATGTACGAATGTAAACAAAACGGTTCAAATTTAGAAAGTCCCTTATGAATTCTCTTTCTTGTTTACCTTTTCATGTTTTTCTTGATTCTTGTATTTTAAAATCAAATTTTCTATTCAGTTCTTTCATTGAGAAGGCTTGAAAGTCCTCTATTTTATTGAAAATCCTTATTTTGCCTTGGAGCATTATACTCAGTTTTTCTGGGTAGGTGATTCTTTGTTTTAATCCTAGCTCTTTTGACCTCTGGAATATCATATTCCAAGCCCTTCGATCCCTTAATGTAGAAGCTGCTAGATCTTGTATTATTCTGATTGTGTTTCCTCAATAGTCAAATTGTTTCTTTCTGGCTGCTTGCTGTATTTTCTCCTTGACTTGGAAACTCTGGAATTTGGCAACAATATTCCTAGGAGTTTTCTTTTTGGGATCTTTTTCAAGAGGCAATCAGTGGATTCTTTCAATTTCTATTTTACTCTCTGGTTCTAGAATATCATGACAGTTTTCCTTGATAATTTCTTGAAAGATGATGTCTAGGCTCTTTTTTTTGATCGTGGCTTTCAGGTAGTCCAATAATTTTTAAATTCTCTCTCCTGGATCTATTTTCCAGGTCAGTGGTTTTTCCAATGAGATATTTCACATTGTCTTCCATTTTTTCATTGCTTTGGTTCTGTTTCATAATTCTTGATTTCTCATAAAGTCACTAGCTTCCATTTGCTTCAATCTAATTTTTAAGGTGTTATTTTCTTTAGTGGTCTTTTGGACCTCCTTTTCCATTTGGCTAATTCTGCCTTTCAAGGCATTCTTCTTCTCATTGGCTTTTTGGAGCTCTTTTGATATTTGGGTTAGTCTACTCTTTAAGGTGTTATTTTCTTCAGTATTTTTTTGGGTCTCCTTTAGCAAGTCATTGACTTGTTTTTCATGGTTTTCTTGCATCACTCTCATTTCTCTTCCCAATTTTCCCTCTACTTCTCTTACTTGCTTTTCCAAATCCTTTTTGAGCTCTTCCATGGCTTGAGACCAATTCATATTTTTCTTGGAGGCTTTTGATGTAGCCTCTTTGACTTTGTTGACTTCTTCTGGCTGTATGTTTTGATCTTCTTTGTCACCAAAAAAGTAATCTAGAGTTTGAGTCTGAGTTCATTTTCACTGCCTGTTTATGTTCCCAGCCAACTACTTGACCCTTGAACTTTTCATCAGGGTATGACTGCTTGTAGAGCAGAGAGTACTTTGTCCCAAGCTTTAGGGTCCAAGCATTGCTTTTTTCAGAGCTACTTCTACTCCACCATCACCCCAGGCTCTGTCACAGCAGCACTCCTCCTCCCCCAAGAACCACCAACCAGGTTGTGATCCAGATCCAAGCCGGGCACAGCAAGAGAATCTGCCTTTGTGCCCACAAAGTACTCCTTGCATTCCCACTATGATCTGCTGCTAGGTTCTTCCCACTGTGTGAGCCAGAGACTCGGGAAGCAGCTGACGCTGGAGCTCTGGAAGCAGCCTCAGGAGCTTCCTGCTGAAGCCACCATCACTGCTGCACCACCTCCATCACCCCAAGGGCTGGTGGCCGGACCGTTCTGAACTTGATCCTGCAGTTTCTCACTAACCTGCTCTTTGGCATTTGTGGGTTGAGAAGTCTGGTAACTGCCACAGCTCACTGATTCAGGACACTAGGGCCTGTTCCACTCGGCTCCTGGTCTGGTCAATTTTCTCATCCC
This sequence comes from Trichosurus vulpecula, assembly GCF_011100635.1. Lineage (NCBI taxonomy): Eukaryota > Metazoa > Chordata > Mammalia > Diprotodontia > Phalangeridae > Trichosurus > Trichosurus vulpecula. The sequence continues at coordinate 45,193,485 of NC_050573.1, read as the reverse complement.
TGTTGAACATTTTGCAATTTTTTGTTTTTGTTTTAAATAGTATTTTATTTTTTTCTAATTACATGTAATGATAATTTTTAACATTCATTTTAAGATAAAATTTTGAGGTCCAAATTTTCTTCCTCCCTCCCCTCCCTGTTTTCTAAGATGGTCATTTTGCTATTTTTTAAAATTAGTTTTTATTGTTATTGATTGTCCCTTCCTGGACAGCTCCAAACCATGCTCCTCTCCCTCTGATCTTCCATTTCCTCCCATGGAATTTAAACTCATGCCATGGAAACTCTGGGCTCAGATTGGTGATCTTTTATTATTTCTTTTCCTGAATCAGGCCACTTCCCGATGAACCACAAGTCATGCCACCTGCATATACCCTTGGCTGCTGCCAGCCTCTCCATCCCCATCCAATTCTAGATCTAAACATGTGCTATCATATGTTAACCTCCACCCCCCACCCCGGTCCCCCCGCCCCCACCGACCCTCATGAGAAGGTAAGCTCCTTGAGGGCAGGGGCTGTCTTGCTGTCTTTGTTGCTTTCTTGTATTTGCATCCCCGGTGCTTAGTACAATGCCTGGCACATAGTAGTTCCCTAAGAAATTCATTCATGAAGTCTCCATGAACTCCCTGTTCCACGTCTGTGTTTTTGGTTTCACTGGGTGATCAGCACAGATAACTATTGCACATGAGTGGGCAGAGTATGAGGTCACAGCTGGCACCCTACATTACCATTAGATCTCCCCTTTCTGTAGAAGGGCCTATGTTAATGATCCCTGTACTGTGTGCAGGCACACTCAGCTCATGCCCTATTCATGCCTCTTGTGTTCAGGAAAGAACATTTGCATGGCTACTCAAAATCTGTAAACTAAGGGAAAATATTAAGCAGATAAAACCCCCAGACACACTTCAAAGGATAAAAAGCTCAGAATTTTTAAAAACAAACCTTCTGGGAAATTTTAAAAGACATTGAAAGGATAAGAACAGAGCCTTTGTTAACAAGGGGAAACTGAGGGAACCATTCTTCTAGGCTCCACTTCTGACTCTCCCAACTTTCTCTAATGTATGTCACCATCTCCTTTTCAACTTCTTTTTTTTTTTGTCTAGTCATCCCCACCCCCCTCTCCTATTAGATTATAAGCTTCTCGAGGGCAAGGACTGGCTTTCTTTCTGCTTGTATTTGTATTCTTAGCACTTAGCACAGTACCTGGCACTAGAAAATGCTAAATACTTTTTTTTTGGTGAAGCAAATGGGGTTAAGTGACTTGCCCCTAGTCATTCAGCTAGTAAGTGTCAAGCGTCTGAGGCCAGATTTGAACGCACGTCCTCCTGACTCCAGGGCTGGTGTTCTATCTACTGCATGCTTAATACATTTTTGTTGATTTGACTTGAATTCTTCCTAAGGGCAGCCACTATCCTGGTCTTTGTCTTCCAGTCCTGTGCCAACTACACCACAGGTGGCATGACCAGTCCCAGGCTCCCCCCTGCCCCAGACTTCCATCACTGTGCTGCCCTTTTCCTAGGGTCTGCTCTATCTATAAACCTCCCCTAGAAGAGATGACAATGAAAGATCCATTGCCCCTTCTCCCAGACTGTAACACTTCTTTACTACCACCTTCCCAGTTGAATTTTTCCCGGATAGAACAATTTCTAGCTCTGGATAGGAATGTTCCATTTGTTAGGGAGCTGGACCACTTTGAAGGGTGCATTTGGGGCAGATTCCAATCTGATTGCTGCTGCAGAATGAATGGGGAGACAGCAAGGTAGAGTAGAAAGAGCCCTACTTCTAGAGTCATTGACCATGGATTCAAATCCCCTCTGATACCTAATACCTCTGTAATCTTGGGCAAATTATTCAATTTCCCTGTGCCTCAGTTTCCATATCTATAAAATGAGGCATTTAGATGTCTTAGCCTCTGAGGATGATCCCATTTCCAGCTCTCAGGTTCCATAACCTCAGTTCACATTCCATCTTTGATACTTCCTACCTGTGTGACCCCAGGCAAGTTTTTGAACCTCCCTGGATCTCAGTTTACCTATCTGTAAAATAAGGAGTTTGGACTAGATAGCTAGCAAGGTCCCTTTCAGTCCATTGGTCTAGGGTTCAACTGGTAATTTATCTGTCTGGGAAGATATCTAACTGCTTGAATTGATGTGTTGGTGTTTCCCTATTTAAATACTTCCATGGACTTTGACTTACTTTTCCCTTTTTAAAAGGTCAAACTTTCAGGCAGCAGTAAAATGTTTCAGGTTTTACTGAGTCAAGAAACAAACAGAGCATCTGTCCAATGATAAGGATCCCAGGAGTCATCCTAACCTCTCAGTAGACAATTTAACAGTGAGCCCCGGACCTCACTCACCACAATGGGTGTGCTTCTGGAAAGTTGTCCAAAAATTGAATTTTTAAAAAGTAAAATCTTAGATGAAATGCATTGAGGCATTTGCTGGTTAAAGGAAGTCTTTGATGAATGTTGGTAATGAATTCACCATCCCTTGTACAGCCTAATTTCACACACGGAGTTTCTACAAAGCAGGGAACACATGTATCTGGATAATTTGGTTTTGTTCTGGTTACTGCCAAAAAAAGAATATATTTGCAAATGAAGAGAATGGTGCATGAGAAAAGGGGCTGACTTTGCAGTCAGAGGTCCTGGGTTCAAACTCTTACTTTGATGCTTATTGGTCATGTGACCTTGGGCATGCCACTTAACCACTACAGGCTTAACTTACCTCTATTGTAAAATGTTGGGGTTGGATTAGATGGCCTCTAAGATTCTTTTGAACCCTAACGCTATGATTCTATGATTCATACCTTCAACATGGCAGCTAAACCCAGTTCTAAGAAAACTTACCTCTCAGTGGATTTCTTTATATATTGTATATAACCTTTATAGGTAGGGATCTGAATCTTGACATGCCGGGGTTGAGGGCCTAGGACAATGTAACAGTTATTTAGGAGTGTTCTGGTAAATGTTTAACAACTGCTCTCTGAGTAAAACAAACTTATCCATGAGATACTTTCAAGTTTAATGTGTGTTATTAACCTTTTCCCCATCACTTTCTTAATTCTAAACCATCAATAATACAGTAAATCAAGCCTTGATATGATGTATTTGCTGATTTCTGAGGTCGTAAATGCAAGTACTGAAAATTTAACAATCAGCTGTCCAGCTGGTTTGAGTTGACTCCAGCATCATACCCCTGTGAGTTATGAGATGTATCCATTTCTTAGCAATGGAAACGGCCCAGTAGGACTTCTGATGGTACTGAGTGATTTGACACCTTTGGGAGCCTCTCAAGAAGATAGTTTGGTTAGCCTTGCTTGTGCCGTAGACCCGTTTGACAGTTTGGTGAAGCCTATGGACTCCTCAGAATAAGACTTTTTAAGAAAAATGGAAGGAAATGATAAATTTCATTTAGAGTTCAATAAAAATAAAGATGTAATTTTTCCCCATCTAAGTTCACAGACTCCCCCAAATCAATCCATGGACCCCTTCAATGGTTGGGGAACAGAGTGTTGGACATGGAATTAGGCAAAGCATGGGTTCAAAACCTACCACTGGCTTTGTTACTAGTCCTAAACACCTGGTAGATTTCTACTCTTCATTTGTTGACTTAATTCAACTAAAATGGCAGAGCTAGAACAGAATGTAGGAGACAGATTTGTTGAGAGGGAAGAACTGGATTTGAAGTCTGAGGACCTGGGTTCAAGTTCTGGCTCTGCCACTTTCCTCCCTGGGTGACTGTTGACTCACTATACTTCCCTGGGCAGCTTTTCCCTCCTCTTTCCAAAAAGGCAGTTAGACTAGATAATCTCCAGTGATCCTTCCAGCGTTAAAGTCACAGAATCCCAGAATTGGTGAGTTGGAAGGAATCTTAGTGGCCATCTAGTCAGAAGCTATGACTTAACTCGTAGTCAAAGGAACCCCCATTATGCCATGCCCAACAAATGGCTGTGCAGCCTCTGTTTAAAGACCTCCAAGATGGGGATCCCCTCACTTCTTGGGACAAACCGTTCCACTTTGGTACAGCTCTAATTATTGGGAAGCTTTTCTTGATATTGAGCTTAAATTTACCTCTTTCTAACATCTACCCATTCTCTGGGTTCTACTCTCTCCTCTGAGGCCAAATGGAAAAATCCTAATTCCGCCTACACATAATAGCCCTTCAAATACTTGAAGGTAGCTATCATGACCCCTCTGAGTATTCTCTTCTCCAAGTTAAACATCTAAAACAGATGGAAAATTAAGTGTAGGCAGAGCCTTGAATGAACCACTGAAGGACTCAAAAAGATGGCCAAATATCTCACTGTAATGAATATCTCAGTAATATGGAGAAGCTCTACAGAAAGGATCTCTCTCTGGAGATTTTTGAAAATGAAATTAATATTTTCATAGTCAGAGGTCCTCCTGGACCTTCATAATCCATTTTCATTTCCTTTTTTCTTTTCTTTTCTTTCTTCTTTTGTTCCATGCATCCTCCTTAGTAAATTACTATCCTCTTCCGTTGAATGGCTCCCCCAGGGCCTAGAAGAAGTTAATGTGTCTCTTAAAATACCCAGATTTCTCTCAGCATAGTTTACTCACCCAGAAGCATCTGCTTCTTTCCTAACAGCTGGGATCTAGAAAGGTAATCTTTTTTTAAACAAAAGGCATCATTGTCAAAATATTTATTTTGGAGATGTGACTTGAGGTGGTGCTAGGGACTGGGGATGTTCGGAGCAGAAAAGAGCACTTCCACTTAGGGAACCAGGGGGAATACATAGGAGGAATTTACAAAGGGGCCTATTAGTGTGACAGGCACTTCAGTTTCACTCAGAGAATTATAAAACCCCCCTCTCAACGATTCCTGAGTTTTAAAGCTAAAGATAAATCTGTTATCTTCAATCTGGAGTCATTCTTCATTTCATATTAGTTTAATCCTCCCCAAAAAGAGATCCCTGGAGGTCAAATTGTCAAAACTTTAAAATCATATTTGGGGGTGACATTCTGAAACAAGATCTTTGGAAATCAATGTATTTCCTATTAATCAAGTAATTAATAATTCAATAAGTATTTATTAAGCACCGACTATGTTTTGGGCACAGTGCTTAAGGCATCATGTAGCACCAAACTGTGGGTCATGTGGTGCTTTGTACCAAGTAAGCACTTGTTGGACTGGCTTGTTAGCTGGGCGGCAGTATTGTAATTTTCACTGATTGTATCCTGTGCTTCAGGTTTTCCCCATATATACTGATTTCCATTTGACCAACTTTAAATGTGGTGGTAGCCAGGTTATTTGTTCCTCTCTTACCCCATTTAGACTTTCTGCCTTTGAGTGTTTTTTTTTCCTATTCCTTCCCTTTCCATATGATCAACTTTGTTTCAGCCCTTAACATAGTACTTCCAGTGCTAGCACAGTTCCTGGCACACAGTAGGTGCTTAATAAATGTGTATTGATTGACTGTTTCTAACACCTCCTTTCAGTCTGCTCTGATCTCTCTCCCTACCCAACAACTGAACTTCTAATAATCACAATGTTGTGCTGCTAATATGCCTTCCAACAAGCTTGTGATGTAAGTGAGGCAATTTAATCTTGTATTTCAGATCTGATCAACTAGGAAATGACCATCATAACTGAGATTTGAACTCAGTTCCTGCAATGCATCTAACAGGATATGCTGCTTCTAAGTTGATATGATTTGGGGGGGACCTATGATTTATTTTTATGTTAGTCATTTCTGGTATTCTCACTCCCCTAACGCCCTAAAATCAAATCCTCCCTTGTAACACAGAAAAACAGCTAAGCAAAAAAACCTGCTAACAGTGACCATGTCTATGTATGTAAAACATATATGTATGTAATAATGTATGTACTATTCTGTTCCCATAGTACCTAGTCTTTATGCTGGAAGGGGGGAAGTACATTTCATGACTTGATCTCTAGGACCAAAATTGGTTATTATGGAACAGTTATTCAGAGCTCAACTTCTATTAGTGTCAGACCTCTGACTTCATTAATGGAGGTGATTCTGTGGAATTTCTTCCACCAATTCAAACAGGCAACTTAGAGTCTAGTAGACTGAGCCAAGAGCAGTGAGAAGTTAGTTGAGGTGTCCATAATCATACAGCCAAAGGGTGTAGTTACAGGCAGAATTTGAATCCAAATCTTCTTGACTCCAAAATCAGTCCTCAGGAGAAATGTGAGTATTTTTCACATCTCATCATTTCTTGACTGATTCTCCAATCTACACAAACTTTTAGCTAATGTTTATTTCTATTCATGCTCAGCAGTACTCTGGGGTCTCTGATGACACTAGGCTTTTCATCCCTAAACAGCCATGCACCCTTCCAACTTCGGGGAGGGGGGACTTTGCTGGCTCACTTTCCTTCTGGCTCCTTTGTTCTGATAGGTGGGTTTGAGAGGAAAGGAGGTCCCTCGAATGCATCCTGATACAAAGTCTTTCCCCTACAACAGGCTTTTTTCCCCCAGTCTATAAGATCAAATCTTGGATTTAGTGTGCTCCCTCTGTATCTCTCTGTCTCTGTCTCTCTGTCTCGCTCTGTGTGTCTCTCTCTGTCTCTCTCTCTCTGTCTGTCTCTCTCTGTGTGTCTCTTTGTCTCTCTGTCTCTCTCTTCCCTTCCCTCCCTTCCTCTCTTCCACTCTTTCTGTCTCTTGGCTATCTAGAGCTGAAAATGTTCCAAATGTGGGGCCCCTACACTCCTAGTGGGCTTTGCTGCCCCCCACCCCGGTAGCAAGTGCCAGTTAAAGGCATAGTATGCAACAGCAAGAGAATGGGAGTTAGAAGATATATGTTCGAAACTTGGTTCAGCCTCTTGCTACACTGGCTGTCCCCTAAGCCTGGATGTTCTTCCTCCTCATCTCTGCGTCCTGGCTTCCTTCATTTCCAGCTTAAAATTCTACCTTCTGCAAGAAGACTTTCTGATCTCTCTTATTTCTCATGCCTTGCCTCTGGTGATTATCTCCAATTCATCCTGTCTGTATCTTCTTTGGTCATAGCTGTTTGCATCTTGTCTCCCCATTAGATGCTGAGCTCCTGGAGGGCAGCGACTGTTTTCATCTTTCTTTGTATCCCCAGTGCTTAGCACAGTGCTTGGTGCATAGTAGGTGATTAATAAATGTTTATTGACTATCTGTTCTTGGACAGGGCAAATCTGTGCTTTGGGAAGATGATTTTAGATCTTTGTGTGGAAAGTGGGGAAAAACTGAATGTAGAAGATCTAGAGGGGAGGCCATTGCAATGGCCCAGGTGAGAGGTGATGAAGGCCTGAACAAAGGGGGTGGCTGTGTCTGGAGAGAAGGGGATTGATAAGAGACATGTTGGGGAGGATTTTTAAATTGTTGTTCAGTAGTATCCTACTCTTTATGATGCCATTTGGGGTTTTCTTGGTAAAGATACTGGAGTGGTTTGCCTTTTCCTTCTCCTGATCATTTTACAGATGAGGAAATTGAGGCAAACAGGGTTAAGTGACTCACCCAGGGTCACAGAGCTAGTGAGTGTCTGAGGCTGGATTCAAATCCAGGTCTTTTCCTGACTAAAGGCCCTGTGCTCTATCCACAGTACCACTTAGCTGCCCATTGGGGGTGGGATGGGGTGATGGTTAGATGATTTCTGAATTCCCTTCCAGGTTTAGATCTATGGTCCCATTGCATAAGAAGAACCAGCTGGCTCTGAGAAAGGATGCCTATTCTCTGATTCACACAGAGGCCAAGATGCAGAAGACATTAGGGATCATCTAGTCTAATCCCTTCATTTCATGGGGGATAAACCAAGGCAGGGAAAAGTGAAATGTCTTGCCCAGAGTTCCAGAGCTACTGAGTGGGTGGAACCAGGATTGAGACCTAACTCTTCTCACCCTAAGCCCTGCTCCTTCCTCTACTCCACAGCACACTTTAGTGATGTCATATATCACAATATTCTATCTCATTAGAGGCCCGGGTCGATTATAGTGTGTCCCGATATTTCACAAATCTGCTCAATGAAAAAGAAGGAAATCTATTGCCATTAGTATACTGCCCAGGCTTTGTCCTCTGTCATTAGAGCTGAGAGATATTATCTTAAAAATATACAGTCACTAAATGCTCCAGTCCAAGATGATGTACAGAGGGGCTAACAATGGTTGGTTTTGTTTTTTTAATTCTCCAACATAACTAGATCAAAATGTGCTATAACTGCAGCCCCCAAAAGAAACAGTCTCTGCTTTATTTGTTAACTTTGAAATCTTACCATTGGCTGCTCATGCTGTTCTGTGGGTAAACTATTAGATGTGTTTTTCTGACCTTCAGAGGGAAGGCCTGGTACAAGGGAACGATTCCTTATATTGATCATTTTTGAACAAAAAGATAATGTTCACTGCGTAACTGACAAGCATCTCTAGTGCTCATGGTATCAGTGGGAAGAGCAGATGGGCTGTGTTCCTGGGGACCATGTAGTAGTGGAGAAAGCAAAGGGGCCACTTTGTGGCGTCTGGCCCATTTCCATGCTAGGCAAGTTGTTTGCAGGAGGAGGCAGTACAGTGGAAAAAATACCAGCTCTTGAATCAGAGAGCCTGGGTTCAAGTCCCTCCTGTGCTGCTTACTATCTACAGTCACTTAACCTTCAGGGGGGCCTCAGTTTTCTCAGTAGTAAAAAAAGGGAGTAGGCTATCTGGCCTCTCAGGTTCCTCTTGCCTCTAGAGCTATGATTCTGTAATTTTAACTGGACTAGATAAGGATTAACAGAAATAGGGATTTCACTCAGGACCTTGGGTTTCATTGATATTGGTTTGCTCCAACTATGAGATTCTAGGAATCGAGGATTGTGGCACAGTGTGATGACCATATTTAAGTACTATTGGAGGAGAAAATAAACTTGTTCTGCCTGACCCTAGATGGACGAAGTAGGAAGAGTAGCTAGATGTTTCAGAGAGGAAGATTTAAGATTGGTATTGGGAAACACACACACACACACACAATTCCAAAACAAAAACTCAATAACATTTAGAGTTCCAAAAGTGGAAACAAAGGTTTTCTGGGGAGTTGGAAAAGATTTCAGATGCCATGTTGGCCAACTCCCTTATTTTTCAGTTGAACAGAGATTAAGTAATTTGTTCAAGATCACATAAGGCCACATTTCATCTCTCTAGGCCTTCATTTTCTCACCTGTAAAAAGAAGAGTTGAGCTAGATTTCCTTTAATGACCCTTCCAATTCTAAGTCTATTGTCCTTTGGAAGTCAACACAATGTAACGGATAGACTGCTGGCCTTGGGATCTGATATTAAGTTTAAAACACAAACCTCCAAGATGCTATGTCCCTTATGAGTTGCTGTCATTTTGTTTGGGTAGCTTGTCTATTTATCCTTTTGAATGACTTCATTTGTCACTGAGGGAGGGTCCAAAATCTTTAGATTAGCCTTTGATCTTGGAATATTAACCCATTGAAATCCAGGCACACTGTGTGAGCTCCCCTTCCACTCAGCCTTGGACAGAATTTAGTTTTCTTGTGTGTGAAATAATTGGTAGGATGACTATTGGGTTGAAGCAGCACAAAGACATCTTGTGAGTATGCATGGCAGGACACAGAGAGGCTTTTCAAGTGTCTGGCAACAAGCACGTGAGGAAAATGTAGACAGGTAAAAAGGAAAGTGAAGACGTCAAATTGACAGGGAGGGCTCTTTTGTGTCACTTGCCTCTTGAAATTCTAAAATGCTTTTTGAAAAGCTCTTCTTGCAGGGGTGGTTCTATGTGTGGAATAATAATTTTTTCCAACAAAGAAGTTGGACTTGGAGATCTCATTTCATTCTCAGTGGAAAGAAAGATTTGACCAGTGGAGTCAGATGGTGATTGCATATGGTGACAAGTGACACTGAGTTGTTTAGATTTGGTGATAAGCAGTGAGTTGCTACATACAGTGCATGGTTTTCTTTTGACTTTTCAATTCCTTTTTCCCTTGAAAGTGCTCAAGGGAATTTTGATGAGGTGTCAGATGCACAGCATCCTTCAGGATTTCTTTGGAACGTGTGATATATGGATGGGTTTCTTTTTGCTTGTGAAGCCAGGGGATTTTTTTTGAGCCTAAAGAGGTACTTTAGAATCTGCCTTAAAACATTCATTTATTGAGTTGAGGGAAGAGGAAGAGCAAAATTATTTTCTTCTGAAAAACTGGTCCACATACAGGATGTCAGAGGCTCTCTTCTCCTCTCCCCAGAGGTTAATGGCTTTCTTTATATTGTCCAATTTGTAAATGGTTCAATGCTAGGCCTTGTACTCAGGGCATTTAACTCCAAGCCCTGTTCTTTATGGGCAGCTAGATGGCATCGTGCATAGACAGCACCAAGCCTGGAGTGAGGAAGACTCATGTTCCTGAGTTCAAATCTGGCCTTAGACACTTACTAGATATGTGACCCTGGACAACACTTAACCCTGTTTGCCTCAATTTCCTCATCTGTAAAATGAGCTGGAGGAGGAAATGGTGAACCACTCCAGTACCTCTGCCAAGAAAACCCCAAATTGGGTCACAAAGAGTCAGACACAACTCAACAACAACAACAACAACCAATGTTTTAACCATTATGACCAAGTGTTTTCCCTCCATGGTCTAAAAGAAATTAGTGAAGTCCATCTCCTTGATCTCTTTTGCCTTATTTAATTGGCACTAAATTAGATGATATTTCTGGCTCTGCCCATAGGGCCACAACATTTAGAAACATTCTTCTAAAATGTAGTTCCTGGTCACATTGAGAACAAAAGGTTCTGGCTAGTCATTGAACCATAGAACAGAAGCCTTCCAGTCCAAGCCACACCTGAGCAAGAATTTCCCTTATATCTCACTCCAGCCATTTGCTTTGAGGGCTCTAGTTGGGGGAACTCTCTTCCTCCTAAGGCAGCTAATTCCTTGTGTGGACAGCTCAATTGTTACAAGAATTTGCTCCTCTTTACAACTACTACTCACTGAAACTCAAAGAGGTTATGCGAGTTATTCAGAGTTACGCAGCTAATAAGTATCCGAGGCAAGATTTGAAGCCAGGTTTCCTGACTCTAAGTTCCAAATTCAGTGTTATAACTACTGCACCATGCTTGCCTACAAGAAAGGAAAACCATGGTTTTACTGTGTTCCACTCTGTAGGCTTAGAAACTTTGGGGAAAGTGATTCTAGAGTTTGTAATAGGAAGAAAGGAAGTCTGAGCAGAGTCTGACATCCTCCCCCTAGATTTTGATAAAATGTATTTCAAAGGCTTCAGATGAAGTGCAGGCAGGAATAAAGTATGTTAGCCAGCTCTTAACAATGATTGACACATAGTAGGCAACCTAGTAAATACTTGTTGACTTGTCAAGGGAAAGTCAGCCCAGTAGGAATGAGAGGTGCTCAAGAATAAAATTCCAAAGAAACAAAAAGAAACTGCTCTGATGAGAAGAAAAAATAGGATTGATCTGAAGAGACTGATGTGGATACATAGGAAGCTCACCATCTAACTTAAATGTTGGAAGATGGAAGTTAAGGGCACATAATAGATGCTAAAGATGGGCATGCCACAGTTAAGCAATAATAATGCTAGGAATGAAAAGACCTAGATGGAACTGAGGCTGGCAGGGAAGCAAGATGAATTTTTAAGAATCATTTTGTTGTTAGCTCTGTTAGGAGAAAAAAAGATGATCAAAGAAGGAATGAGCCTTCATTTAGAGTGGACAGAAAGGCAGAGCTCCACAACAGGTATTTTGCTCCTGTTTTCCCTGCCAAGGAGGATGACTTTTGGCGTAGAAATGAAAGAAGCACAAGTGACTAACAGGAGATTGGTACCCAAGATAACAGGGGGTGATGCCCAAAGTAAGTAAGAGAGCACCCAGTTGCCCTTGATGAATTCACCTGACCCAGATAAACTACACCCTCAGGTTCTGAGAGAAGTGGCAGATGGGATAGCTTTGGTTCCATTAGTGATATTTGAAAGCTCATGGAAAACAGAGAAGTATCACAAGATTGGAGGAGGACAATTCTCCCAAATTTCAAAAGAGGAATTAATAGTCAGCAAAGCATGAGCTGAACTTTGCTTCCTGGGAAAATTGTACAACCAGCTGACAAGCGCTTAGGTAAGGAAGTGGCGATTACAAAGATCCAATGTGGCCTCATCAAGAATAAGTCATAACCACACTAACCTCATTTTCCTTTTTTTTTGATAGAATGAATATATTAGCAGGTAAAGAGAATAGGGCAGCTAGGTGGCACAGTGGGTAGCCTGAAGTCAGGAGGACTCTTCTCCTGAGTTCAAATCCAGTCTCAGACACTTACTGGCTGTGTGACCCTGGACAAATCACTTAATCCTGTTTGCTTCAATTTCCTCATCTGTAAAATGAGCTAGAGAAGGAAATGGCAAATCACTCTAGTATTTTTGCCAAGAAAAAAAGCCCAAATAGAGTCATGAAGAGTCAGACATGACTGAAAAATGACTCAAAGATAATACAGGGGTATTGCTTTCCTTGATTTTAGCAAAGCTTTTAATAAAGTATCTCATACAATTTTTGTAAACAATTTGGAGAAATATGGACAGTTTCTGAAATAATTGTATGGCTGGACTCAGAGTAGCCATTAATGGCTCATTGTGAGGTTGCAGCTAACACATTTGATAGAGATAGAATCCCAAAAGATCTTGACAAGCTAGAGCATTGGGATGAACCTAGTAAGATAAAATTCCTTTCAGATAAATGTAAAGTCTTTCACTAAGGTACAAAAAATCAATCTTACCAATACAAGATGGGAGAAGCATGATTAGATTAATGCTATCCTAAAAAAGTTCAGGGGGTTTTAGTGGGCTTCAAGACCAATATGTGTTAGTAGTGTCAGAATGCAGCTAAAAGCCCATAGGCTGCTGCAAGAAGTCAAAGTCCTCTTGAGAGGTTTTCAAATAGAGGCTAGAAGGCCACTCCTTGGATATGATTTAATAGATATTGGTTAAATGAGATGGCTACTCACATTCTCACATTCTGCTATTCTCTGATACTCTTCAACTAAAAAGAACAATTTAATTCATACAAGTACTTGAAGACAGTTAAAATTTCCCTCACATCCCTTCTCTTTTTTCTGGATAAACATCCTTTCTTCACCTGAACCTCACATGAAATAAACCTGAGACATTTCAACATTCTGGTGTCCATCTTCTGCATGCTTTTATCAATGTTCTTTCAAAAATGTGGTACTCAGAAGTGAATATAGTGCTCCAGGTGTGGCCACACCAGAGATCATTGAGCCCATGATTCTCAAGTTCTCATGTTGTGTCTTTTATCCAGCCCAAGACTGCATTTGCTTTTTCAGTTGCGATATCATACTGTTGATTAATGTTGAGCCTGCAGTCCTTGGAGACATACTGCCAATTTTTTCTTGTCCGTATCTTCTCTGTACCTAGTTGTTTGCATGTTGTCTCCCTCATTAGATTAAATTCAATTCAACAAACATGTATTAAGCACCTACTATGTGCCAAGCACTGCGCTAGGCTCTTGGGATACAAATAAGAAAAAGACAGTCTCTGCCCTTAAGGAGCTCATAATGTGATTGTGAGCTCCTTGAGGACAGGGACTGTTTTTGGTTTTTGGCTTTTCTTTGTGTCCTTATTGTATGATGCAGTGCCTGGCACATAGTAGGTGCTTAATAAATACTACTTGACTAAAAACTGTAGATCTTTTTTCTGTTTAGTTTCCCTTCTTTAATATTATATGTTATGGTGGATTTTTTGGATAAGACTTTGCATTTGTCTCTATTGAATGTCATCTTATTAGCTCTAGCCTTATTCTAGCCTGCTGAAGATCTTCTGAGATATTGACTCTGTCATCCAATGATAAGTTTTAGCTTAAATAGGGAAAAGAAACCCAAGGTCATCAACAATTTTTTTGGAAGAAACCAAATTGTGGCCACAAATACTTCTAAGTTGATTTTAATTTTAGCTCAAAACTGGGACAGGAGAAAAACTTAAACTTAATAACCAAAACATGGAACTTGGGAGATATTCTGGTGGCCTCTGTGGAGACTCGTTGACCATAGAGAACAATGAACTGATGGATAGAATAAGGAAAGAATAGGCATTGAGCACATGATATACACTTGAAGAATTCCCTGCTAAATAACAGAGAGAGAATATATAAGGATAATCAATTTAGTGCAGGTAAAATGAAGAGCTGAGATAATTGGCAGCATAATTTAGACTCATAACCTCTTTCTAGCATGAAAGAAAGAAGGGAATTGAACCAGAAATAATATGATTGTCTCCAGTGGGTAAGGTTACCAGATCCTTTCAGTAAAAGTAGGCAGACTAACCTCCCAGTCATTCAAATGACCCCTTGGTCTAAGCCTGGAGAAGAATAGAACAAGTCATAAGACAAATCAAGCTGTAGGGAAATCTGAGTTTCTGTAACCATGGAAACTACAAGGCATAATGTGAGAAGAACTAGTAGCTTCTCAGAGCATAGTGTGAGAAGGATTGGTCAAAGTTTTGCTGACCAATTTTTATAATTATCTGAAAGGCTGAAGTTTTGCATGAAATTTTGTAGTAGCAGAAAGCTCATTTGAAATAGGAGTTCTTTGGGTTGGACAAATGTGCATGAGTCACTCATGGGTCATTAAAACATCTCGTGCCATTAAAGACAGTGACAGTGAGAGGTATGACTACACTTTCCCTGTGGCTGAGCGAGGCAAAATTACAGAACATTTGCTAGTGGAGAATAGATTCATAAAACAACACATTCCATATTGTCAAGGATTAAATTTATTTAAGAAAAGAACTTTGGATCTTCTCAGAAGATTATATAATTGATGGAATGCAAACTTCTTGAGGACTAGTATTATTTTATTTTTATCTTTGTATGCTGCTTTTATGGGTTGACAATGTTGGGAGAAAATCAAGGGGGGCTCTCAGTGCCTTGGGATCGCCTTTGGACAAATTATGGAAGCATATGGTTAGATATGAATTGATTATGATCCAAAGCATTAAAGAGAACTTCCAAATCAATCATATTCCAGATATGTTTGAGTAACCCCAATGCTTAGTATAGTTCCTGGCACAGAGTAGGTGATTAATAAATGCTTGCTGGATTGAATTAATTGTATCAGGTTTAGAATTGGAAGAGACTTAAAAGATTATCTAGTCTAAAACCTTCATTTATAGATGAAGTCTAGATAGGCCAAGTGACTTACCCAGAGTCACAGAAGTAGTAGTAAACACAAGAGCCAGGATTTAAAGTTGGGTTTTCTAACTCCAAATATGGTGCTCTTTGTATACCTGATTGGAGATGTATTCTGGTGAGATGTTAGAATACTGCATTCTATAACAAATGCTCTCATTGGGTGATATCAACCTTATTAAGCTCCTACTATGTGCCAGGCACTGTGGAAAGTTCTGGAGATACAAATAAAGGCAAAAGACAGTTCCTGCCCTCCAGGAGCTTACACTCTAATGGGGGAAACCATGTACAAATAACTATGGAAATACAAGCTATGGACAGGAAAAATTGGGGATAATCAATATAGGAAAGACATTGGAATTAGGGGAATTGAACGGGGCAGCTAGGTGGCGCAGTGAGTAGTGACCTTGGAGTCAGGAGGACTTGAGTTCAAATTCGGCCTCAGACACTTGACACATGTACTAGCTGTGTGACCTTGGGCAAGTCACTTAACTCCAATTGCCCTGCCAAAAACCAAAAATAAAAAAATAAAAAAGAATTAGGGGAATTGAGAAAGACTTCTTGAAGATGAGATGTTAGCTGGGCCTTGAAGGAAGCTAGGAGGTGAAGATTTGGAGGCAGAGCATTCCAGGCCTGGGGGACAGCCAGAGAAAATTCCCAGGGTCAGGAGATGGAGTGCTTGTAATATCAGAATAGAAATCCTATGCACAATGATGCATTCCTTTTTGTGGATTAAATAAGTAAACCAAAACTTTCTATTTACATTTTAAAGAATATTTATCACCTTTCACATCTCCTTTCAAAAGACACAATTTGAGTTGCTTATGGAAGAACTGCAAGGAAGAATCCATGTTCTTCTTAACTTGACAATTTAAGTTAAATTTCCAAGAAAAAAAAGTATTTTTTGAACTCTCTGGATGGGAGGAAGTTGCAACTGCAAAATTCACACACACACACACACATACACACACACACACACACACACACACACACACACACAAACACTTAAAATTTTTTTTACCTCTGCCTAGGAAGGATTCATATTTCTGAAACTCAATTTTAGGTATTGTCAAGAGGCATCTGTCCTATGGCTCTGGATGGAAAATTTTTATATAGCTTACAATTGGCTGGGGGTAGGCAAAGACAGTAATTTTTTTTAAAGTTAAGGCACATAATTTTTATTTACCTAATGTTAGATTTTATGAAGATATATTTACTCAAGTTAGATTTTGGGGTGGGGTTAAGATAATGGATGCAGAGCTGGGAGGGATCCTAGAAGCCATCTCATCTAATAACTTCATTTCACAGCTCAGGAAACTGAGGTCCAGAGAGGTTTTACCCAAGGTCACAGTAATAGTAGTAGTAGTAGTAATAATAATAATAATAATTATTATTATTATTATAGCTAATGCCTGTATAGTACTTACTATATGCCAGGCACCATTCTAAGCAGTTTGCAATTATTATCTCATTTGAACCTCACAAAAACTCAGAGGGTAGGTGCCATTATGATCCCTATTTTACAGATAAGGAAACTGAGGCAAATGGAGGTTAAGTGACTTGCTCAGGGTCACACAGCTAGTAACTGTCAGAAGCTAGATTTGAACTCAGGTCTTCCTGATTCAAGTAGTGGTGGTAGCAGCAGCTAAGATTTATATAGTGCTTTAAGGCTGGCAAAGCATTTTGCATATACATGTGATACCAAAAATCTTAGTCCATTTCAAAGTTTGATAAACTAAAGCTGCACTAAGACTTTTGGGACACTGTTTGATCTCCTTTCATCTTTACAACAACCCTAGGAAGTAGGTGTATTTTATAGGGTACTGAAAGAAGTTTGGTGATTTACCCAGGGTTGCACAATGACCAAATGTCTAAAGGGAGATTTCATGTCTTCCCCATTCTACTTCCCCATGCTACTCTCTACTGTTTATGCAGAGCTGAGATTATTACAGTAACTTTGGGGCTGCAAGGTGGTACAGTGGGCAGAGTTATCAGGCCTCAAGAGAGGAAGACCTGAGTTCAAATCTAGCCTAAGATATTTACTAGCTGGGTGACCCTGAGCAAGTCACTTACTCCTGTTTGCCTCAGTTTCCTCATCTATAAAATGAGCTGGAGAAGGAGATGGCAAACCACTCCAGTATCTTTGCAAAAAAAAAACCCAAATGGGGTCATGATGATTCAGACACAACTTTGAAAGGACTAAACAAACAAAAGCAAGATGAGGGCAGCTAAGTGGTGCCACAGTGCATAGATGAAGTGATAGGTTTGGAGTCAGGAACACTCATTTTCATGAGTTCAAATCTGGCCTCACACACTTATTAGCTGGGTGACCCTGGGTAAGTCACTTACTACTGTTTGCCTCAGTTTCCTCATCTATAAAATGAGCTGGAGCAGGAGATGGCAAACCACTCCAGTATCTTTGCAAAAAAAAAAACCCAAATGGGGTCATGATGATTCAGACACAACTTTGAAAGGACTAAACAAACAAAAGCAAGATGAGGGCAGCTAAGTGGTGCCACAGTGCATAGATGAAGTGATAGGTTTGGAGTCAGGAACACACATTTTCATGAGTTCAAATCTCGCCTCAGACACTTAACCCTATTTGCCTCAGTTTCCTCATCTATAAAATTATCTGGAGAAGGAAATGGCAAACCACTCCAGTATCTCTGCCAAGAAAGCCCGAAATGTGGTCATGAAGAGTTGGCTATGACTGAAAATGACTGAGCCAGGACAACAACAAAAGCAAGATGAACTGACCTTACCATGGGCTAACTAGACCTAGCTTGTCACTGTAGAGTTTTAAAAGCTTTGTTCCGCTTACAATCTGACCTGCTTGAAAGGAGGTGATCCTTTTTGTTCGATTTGCATGGTACCCTTTCCTTCAAAGGGATGAAGGGCTCTTGGGCTTACTTAAATAGAAGCAGAGCTATCAGGAATAAAGAGGTGATGGTCTCACTGTATTGTGTCCTGGTCAGACCATGCCTGGCTTATTCCATTCAGGTCAGTGATGTGGTGTGAAATTGAAGACAGAAAGACCAGGGTGTAATTCTACTTGAGACCATGGACAGTTCCTTAACCTATCCAAGTTTCATTTTCTTTGTCTATGAAATGAAGACCAATCCAATTTCATTCTTTTATTCAACAAAAGTTTACCAGATGTGGTCTAACTACTGACCATAGTATTTAACAACAGTGACAACAATTGTCATTTCAATATAGTGCTTTAAGGCTCACCAATATCCCATTTATTCCTTACAACCACCCTGGGAGGTAAATGATACTATTAATACCTCCATTTTACGGTTGAGGAAACTGAGGCAGAGGTTAAATGAACCACCCAGTATCATATAACTAGTCAGTATCTGAGGCCAGGATTTGAAACTAGGTCTTCCTGACTCCATCCCCAGCTTCTCCTAGCTGCTATACCAGCTTAGATAGTGATCCTTTCACTTACATTCTCAAGGGTATTAAAACCAAAAGTTTGACACTGATAGATACAGAATATATAGAATGATAGCATGAGCCCTTCACTGTTGGATCAGTGATTCCTAACTTTTTGTGTGTGTCACAGACCCCATTCCCAACATGGTAAAACCTATTAACCCCTTCTGAGAATCACATTTTAAGTAACTGAGGAAAATGCTAAATTTGTAAGGGGTCATTGAAAATAAAGATGGAATTCTTTTTTCCATCCATGTTCCATGACCTTCTGAAATCTACCTATGGTCTCCAGTTAAGAACCACTTGGACTAATTTGGGATACAAGGTTGTAGGGACCTAAATCTCCCAGTCCTGTTATTCACTGTGAGGTGAAATTGTGCATTTATTCTGAGAAACTAGGTAAGAAGATAAGGCAACTATGCAGCTGTGTTTGTTTGCCTGTTCAGAGGTGTGTATGTTTATTATCACAAATATTGTGATCGCAGATGTCCAAACTGATCATAACTGTGGTGAAAATTTATTTTAAGATGTATTTTTATATTCATAGTTACTGTACCGTTGGTGAGCTGTTTTCATTAAGACAAAGTCCCCTTAAATGGCAGAAGAGTTTGGATGAACGTTTTGCTGACTCTGTCTTGCTTTGACCACAGTAGGAGAACTGTGTCCAGTTCTAGGCACCATGGTTT
This sequence comes from Trichosurus vulpecula, assembly GCF_011100635.1. Classification (NCBI taxonomy): domain Eukaryota; kingdom Metazoa; phylum Chordata; class Mammalia; order Diprotodontia; family Phalangeridae; genus Trichosurus; species Trichosurus vulpecula. The sequence goes on along the minus strand of NC_050573.1, from coordinate 45,174,225 downwards.
AGGAAGAGCCTTGATAAGGTGGAGAACATCCAGATGGAGGGCAGATAAGATGGGGAAAGGCCTTGAGTCCATGACACATGAGGACTGGTTGAAGGGAATAAAGATGTTTAGCCTGGAGAAGAGAAGACTAGGGAGAGTGGAATGACCTCTGCCCTCAAGTATTTGGAGAGTTATCACATGTCAATCAATAAACATTAATTATTAATAATTAATTTATTGATTTAGTAAGCTCTTGCTTTTTGCCAGGCACTGTGCTAAGCATTGAGGATGTAAAGATAAAAATAGTACAGTCCTTGCCATTAAATAGCGTAGGGCTGTCCAAAATGTGGCCCTCAGGCCGCATGTGGCCACAGTGTGATTTATGCAGCCCACCTACAAGCATAGAAATTTACATAAATTTAGTAAACGAAGCCAAGCTACCCGCAGAGCTCTCACTAAAATGGTAAATCAAAATATATTGTCTATTGTTTCAATAAAAACCTAAGGTTGGACAGCCCTGAAATAGCATATAGTCTAAACAGGAGAGATAGCATGGATGTATTTGTTGTGGTGGTTGTTGTTCAGTTGTGTCCAACTCTTCTCGACCTCGTGGACCATACAATCCATGGGATTTTCTTGGCAAATACACTGAAGTGGTTTGCCATTTCCTTTTCCAGTGGATTAAGGCAAACAGAGGTTAAGTGACTTGCCCAAGGTCACACAGTTAGTATCTGAGACTGATTTTGAACTTGGGTCTTCCTGACTCCAGGCCCAGCACTCTATCTCCTGAACCATCCAGCTGGCTCTGGATATCTCTAGGTAATTACAAAATTGACTCAAAATAATTTGGCAGGGGTGGAAGGAGGCACTAACCTCTGGGGGCATCAGGAAATATCTCATGTAGAGGGCTTGAACAAATTTCAAAGGAAATAAGGGATTTTAAGTAAGTCAAAGTACATTCCTGGCATGGGGTACAACTACTGCAAAGACTTGGAGATAGGAGATGGAGTGCCTTGTTCGAGGAAGAGTAAGGACAGTCTGTCTAGAACATAGTGTATGAGAAGGAGAGAAACGAGTAATCAAACTAGAAAGATAGATTGGGGCCAGGTTGTGGAGGGCCTAATAAAGGAAATGCTATTTAATCCTAGAGAAAATAGAGAGCCACTGGAGTTTATGGAAGGAATAGGCTTGTTCTCCTTAGTCCAGAAAGATAGAACTAGGGACAGTGAGTGGCAATTGCAGAAGGGCCAATTTAGGCATAATAGAAGGAAAAGCTTCTTAAAAGGGAGACCTGGCCAAAATTAAGATGGGCTGCCTTTAGGAGGTTCCTTAGGGTTCCCCCTAATTCGATGTCTTGAAGTAGAGGCTGGAAAAACCACTTGTTGGCTATTATTTGGGAGGGTTTCTTTTTCAGCTATGGATTGAGATTGCTAGATGATGCAGTGAGGTAGAGCATTGGGCTTGGAGTCAGGAGGATCTGAGTTCAATCTGGCCTTAGACACTAGTTGTGTGATCTTGGGTGAGTCACTTAACTTCTGTCTGCCTCACTTTCTCTGCCTATAAAATGGGGATAATAATAGCACCTATCGCGCAGTGATATTGTGAAGATTAAATGACATAATACACACACACACACACATATATATATATATATATTATATAAAATGCCTAGTAGGCATGTCATAAATACTTGATCTTTTCTTTCCTCCCCTTTCTTACAACTTGGAGATACTGTAATTCGGGAAGATGGCTTCACCATTATTCATAGCTTTACAGCCACCTCCTGTTTGCCAGGGTACACTCTTGTCTCTGTCTTACTGGGTGTTGCTGAAGCTAAGGGTTTTCCCTATGCAGACTCCCATAGTTGTTGACTCTTATCTAACCATGTGCTTTGGGAAATGGATCCAGGAACTGAGTATAAGGGCACCTTCTATCCCTTGGTCACTCAGTCTCTCCACCAAGGGAAAACAGATATAAGTTCAACATGGATTCAAATGGCACTTATTAACTACCTGCTATACGTAAGGCACAGCTAGGTGGCAAAATGGATAGAGCTCTAGGAGTGGAGTAAGGAAGACTTGAGTTCAAATTTGGCCTCAGATTCTTACTAGGTGGATGACCCTGGGCAAGTAACGTAACCTCGATTGCCTCAGTTTCCTCATCTGTAAAATAAGCTAGAGAAGGACATGGCAAAACTACTCCAGTGTCTTTGCCAGGAAAACCCCAAATGAGGTCACGAAGAGTTGGACATGACTCTAAGTGACTGAACAACAGTGTTCAAAGCATTATTCTAGGTTTTAAGAATTTATGGAATGTCTGCTCTGTGTCAGGCACTGTACCATTCACCAGAAGCTCCCTCTTCTCTCCTCTTCCCCATCATCTATCACTCAGGAGTCTTCTGCCACTATCTCCTCCTTCACTCCTATATCACATGAAGAGGTGGCCCTTCTCCTTGCCAAGGCCTACCCCTACAACCTACACAGATGATCCCATTCCATCCTGTCTCCTCCAACACATTACTGCCTCTGTCATCTCTCACTTATTTTCAATTCCTCTGTCTACCAGATCCTTCTTTATTGCCTACAAATATGCCCAAGTATCCCTTGTCCTCAAAAACCTTTCACTCAATCCTTCCATCTCTCTTAATTCTCATCCTAGCTCTTCTGCCCTTTGTGGCCAATGCTCTTGAGAAAGCCATCTATGACAGGTGCCTCCACTTTCTCTCCTCTCACACAATTCTTAACCCCTTAATTTCATTCTAACCCTTATAATGCAGCTTCTGACATCATTTCAATGAAGCTGCTCTCTCCAAAGTTACCAATGATCTCTTGGTTGCCAAATCCAAGGGCCTCTTCTCAGCCCTCATTCTTGACTTCTCTTCAATCTTTGACACTGTTGATCAGCCTCTTGTCCTTGTTACTCTCTTCTCTCTAGGTTTTTGGTTCATGGCTCTCTCCTGGTTCTCTTGGTAATTATCAGATCCTTTCTCCTCAGGCTCCTTTCCTGGATCTTTATCCAGCTCATACCCTCTTAACCATAGCTGTCCCACAGGGTTCTGTCTCAGACAGTCTTCTCTTCTCCATCAATGCTCCTTGGTGATCTCATCTGCTCCCATGGATTTAATTACCTGGTCTATGCTGATGGTTCTCAAATTTGTCTTTCCTGCCCAAACTTTTCTGCTGACCTCTAATCTCGCATGTCCGACTGCCTTTCAGACATCTGGAACTAGATGTCCACTAGACATCTTAAATTTAACATGTCCAAAACTAACTTAATGTGTTTTCCCACAAATCCTCCCACCCTCTTGCTGTCACTATTCCTGTAGAGGGCAATACCATTTTCCAGGGTCCTCAGACTCACAAGTTAGGTGTCATCCTTCACTCCTCATTATCTCTTATGGCCTATATCCAACCTGTTGTCATAGCCTGTCAATTTCACCTTTGCAATATCTCTTGAGTATTTCCCCTTCTCTCCCCTGACACTGCCACCCCTCTAGTACAGGCCCCCATCCCACTACACCTGGATTACTGCAATAGGTGCTGGTGGGTCTGCCTGCCTCAAGTCTCTTGCCACCCCAGTCATCCTTCATTCAGTCACTAAAGTGACGTTGCTAAAGCACAAGTCTTTCCATGTCACACCTTCTACTCAGTAAACTCCAGTGAATCCCTACTGCCTCCAAAATCATATACAAAATGTTGTGTTTGAGATTCAAAGCCCCGCATTAGTAAGCCCCTCACCCCTTCCAATTTTACTGCACCTTATGCCCCCTACCTTTGATCCGGTGATTCTGGTCTTGGCTATTCCTTGATCAAAACTCTCCATCCCTCTGCTCTTGCATTTTCTCTGGCTCCCCCATGCCTGGAATGTTCTCCCTACTTATCCCCGCCTACTGGCTTCCTTAAAGTTCCAGCTAAAATCTCACCTTCTACAGGACACCTTTCCAAACCCCTCTTAATTTTAGTGCCTTCCTTCTTTTAATATATCCTATTTTTCTTGTACATGGCTTGTTTGTACCTGTTTGTTTGCTTGCTGGCTTCCTTGTTAAGTTGTGAGCTCCTAGAGGGCTGGACTGTCTTTAATTGTATCCTAAGCACTCAACCAAGTTCCTGGTACAAAGTAGAAGCCTAATAACTCTTTTCTGGCTGACTGACTACTAGGGGCTGAGGGCACAAAATCAAAAGACTGAAACAGTTGCTGCCCTCAATAAACTTACATACCTCTGGGGAGAGGATAACAACACATACATGGATAAGAATAGGGACCGGACCTTGGCTTTCTCAGGGAAACTATGAAAGGATCAGAATTTCCTGGAGGAGTAAGTGCTTTCCTTTCATGTAGGTTGGACCTTCTCTGCAACCTATAGTGCTAGAAAACTGCCTAGTGCTCTGAGAGGTTAAATAACTTGTCCAGCTTATACAACCAAGGGTAGGATTTGAACCCAGGACTTCATGGCTTTCAGGATAACTGTCTAACCATTAAACCATACCACCTGTACATATACAGACTTATAGATATATATTATTGTTTAGTCATTTTCAGTTGTGTCCAACATTGGAGATTTTCTTGGAAAAGATACTGGAGTGGTTTTCCGTTTTCTTCTCCAGCTCATTTAAGATATGGAGAAACTGAGGCAAACAGGGTTAAGTGACTTAGCCAGGGTCACACAGCTAGTAAGTGTCTGAGGCCAGATTTGAGTTTAAGTCTCCCTGACTCCAGGGCAAGCACTCTATCCACTGAGCCACCTAGACAGTAGAATGACTCATTTTACTTTTATCTGGATCTGGATCTGAGATTTCACCAATATGGGTGATCCTTTATCTCTTTAGAGGAATATACTTTGCTTTGTGGGCTTTCTAGCCAGATAAGCACAAAGTAATTTAAAGGGGGTTGGATGGAAGGCTTGGAGTTGAAGTGAGTGTACTAACGACTGAGGAGATCAAAAAAGGCATCCTGTAGGAGGTGATACCAAAACTGAGCCTTCAAGAGATCTAGGACTCTCAAGAGACAGATGCCAGGTGAGAAGGAGGGGCCTGTCACCTATGCAAAGGTGTGGAGGTGGGAGATGGATATATCCAAGGTATTTCTAGAGAGTAGAATATAACATCTATAAGTGCACTGGAGATAGATAATTCTAAGTGAATTAAATGATTAGCAATTTATATTTAGGGTAAGAAGACTTCTTTGGAAAATAGGTCATGAATAAATTGAAGCAGCAAAATTAATATGCTTGAGATTTGGAATCCAGGGGAAAAAAGAATCCAGTCTGTAAAATCAGTTCCGAGTATGTTGAGGGGAGGGAGAGTTGTGGTGGTGGTGGTGGTGCCTGAGAGAATGTTGCCTGAGTTGCTATCAATCATCTGTTGGGTGTACTGGTGATCAATGGGGATGAGCCTGGGGCTATTGTCTGGGGCACCTGGTAGGCTTACCATTAACTGTGTGGTCTCTTCCTTAAATTTCTGGTTCTTGGTAAAAAGGCATTTATTAAGAGCTTATTTCTATGTTCTAGAGATTTGCTGAGCCCTAGGGATATAAAGAAAAGTGAAATCAGTCCCTGCTTTCAAGAAGTTCACATTCTAATGAGAGAGACAACAGACAAAAAAGTGGTGCATGCAGTGTTAATGGAAGACTATCTAGAGGGAAATCTTTGTAGTGGGAGGTAAAGGAGAGAGGAGTAGGAATGGGAAGGGGAAAAGGGGAGTTGGATTTGAAGGAAGTCAGGAGGCAAAGGTAAAGAGAAAGAGCGCTCCAGTCATGGAGAACAGCCAGTTCAAAGGCGTGGGGTTGGAAAATGGAGTGTGGTCTGTGAGGAACAGCAAATGCTAGAGTAACTATGTTGTAGAGTGTATTAGTGGGAGTAAGGTCTAAGACTAGAAGGGTAGAAGGGGTCAGGTTATAAAAGACTTTAAATGCTAAACAGAGGATGTTTTTCATTTGATCCTAGAGATAATAGGGAGCCACTGGAGATTATGGAATAGAGGAATGACATGGTCAGACCTGTGCTGGAGGAAAACTACTTTAGCAGCTGAGTAGAAAATGAATTGGAGTGGAGAGAGTCTTGAGAATGGGGGACTAACCAATGAGCTATGGTTATAGTCTAGGCTAGAGATGATGAAGTCCTCAATAAGGATGGTGCTTGTTTGAGAGAAGGAGGAGGAAGAGGGAGAGGAGGAGGAAAAAAAGGAAGAGGATGAAAAAGAGAAGGAGGAGGAAGAAGAAGGGGGGGAGAAGAAGAAGGAGAAGAAAAAGGAGGAGGAGAAGTAGTGGTAGTAGTAGTAGTTGTAGCAGTTGTAACAGTTGTAGTAGTAGTGGTGGTAGTAGTAGTAGTAGTTATAGTAGTAGATGAAGGAAAGAAATAGAAAGAAAAAGGAGATGTGAAAGAGATGTTTTGAAGATAGAAAAGACAAATTTGGCAATGGATTGGCTGTGTAAATCAAGTGTGAGTGATAAATCAAGGATGATGCCAACATTGAAAGTCTGGGTGAAGGAGAAGGCTGGGTTGCCATTGCTAATAATATGGAAGTTTAGAAGAGGGGAGGGTTTTGGGGAAAGTTAATGAGTTAAGATAATATGCTGCCATAATATGTTGAGATGCCTTTGGGACATCATGTATAGTGTGGTTTTGGAGTCGGAGGAAGCCTTGTTTGCCCAGGTGTCTGAGCCAGCCATCTCTGGTTTCTGTTTGTTTAAGAGCTGCAAAAGGCTTTCAGGATCATGGAATCCTACCCCTTTATTTCAAATGAGAAAACTAAGGCTCAGAGCTCTGGAGGGTTTGGGCCAGTGTCACCAGGATTCGATGTCCAAAACTGGTGATTGCAAATGTAGGGCTCTTTCCCCTATGACGCATCCAAGGATATTTTCAGAAACAATCTCAGGTGGTGCAAAGTAAGAGGAAACTGTTTTTGTGACACAGTGAGTCCTTGTCATTGATTAGTGTTGACTGACTGTCTCAGAAGCAGTTAATCAAGGGAATGCGCTGTGTCAGAGTGGCTCACTTCAAGCATAGCAGATGTGGAAAGATGAACATGCATCCATCAGGTCTGGTGGTTTTCTATGATTTAAAGATTGAGCTCATAAACCCAGAGCAGTATCTGGAACGTGATAATAGTAACTAGCATTTCCATACCACTTCAAAGTTTGCAAAGTGTTTTATAAACATTGTTTAATTTTTATCCTTATAACAACCGTGCAGGGTAGGTACTATTGGTAGCATCCCCATTTTACAGATGTGTAACCTAAGGCACAAAAGGGTTAAGTGGCTTGTTCAAGGTCACACAGCCTGCAAATATCTGAGGCGGTATTTAAACTCGGGTCTTCCTGATTCCAGTTCTGGCTGCCTTAGGCTCTACCTTTTAAAGAATGAACTCACTTGGAAATGATGTCTCACAATTTATTCTATGACCACAGTAATGTAAAGGAAAATTACATTGAAAGATAGAACACCTCCAGTCAATTTATGATTGTTCTTAACTCCAGAGAATTGATAGCCACTCTCCTCTCTGCAAAGAGGTTGTTGACTCTGGATATAGAATGGAGCATCAGTCATTGGACATGGCCATTATGTGGATGTGTTTTGCTTAGGTGCCCTTGAGAGCCATTAGGTACAGAGCACTGGTTCTGTAATCAGAGGCCCAAAGAGAAAGGGCATTAATCCTTCCAGTGGACCATTCAACCATGTGACCACTTGTAAGGTTAATGGGGAATAAGATCTTCCCCTGCCTATCAATAGGCCTCATGTGGAGCCCATTGAGGGAAGCTCGCTTGCTTGTAGGAAGGCTTACATACCTTTTGTTAATTTCTAACTAGGCACCGAGCCTAAATAGCATATATTTTGAGAGGTGAGCTTTTGCTTTGGGGGCTCGCTTATGAGAAAGATGTTGTGATTCCCTGGTTGAGACTCTGAGTGGTTGTATGTTCAGAGCTCCCTAATTCTCAGAGATAAAGGCTCTCTTGATTCAGTGGTGGATGTGAAGTTTTGATTCAGGCAGTAGAGCCATGTCTGACCCTTGAAACAGCTGTCTTTCCTAATAATGCAGATAAAAGAACCTGCCCTAGCAGCCATCCTGGGTATGCCAGTGTGGTTGTTATTACACCCCTCCAGGAGTATGTCTCTTCCTGCCAGGATCTGACCCAAGACTATTTAAGCTCTGGCCAAGGGACCATAAGGAATCTGAGTTCAAACCTAGGCTAGTGGCCAAGAGGGAAGATTTTGTCATCCAAGTGAGCACATGAAAGATGAATATGAAGAAATCGGAGGAACATATGAAGGCTTATATGCAGTGATACGATTCAATTCAATAAGTATTTATTAAACACCTACTAGGTGCAAGCCAACCTTTCATTTCCCACCAGCTGCCTTCCTTGGGCTGGTTTCCATTGTGATTGTGCCTCTAGGAAACCCTCATCATGAAACTCACCATCCCCCGAGACTGAATCAGTTTTGGTACTCATACCTCATGAGATATCTATACCTCTATATCCTCTATATCCTCTATATCCTCTGTCCCTCTAATTGGAATCTCCCCCCACCCTTTTCAGCTTTATTTTGTATAGTGTCTTTCTTCTTAGGTTATAGGCTCTTTGAGGGCAGGGATTGCCTTTCTTTTTATTATTTGAATTCCCAGGGCTTAGCACTGTGCCTGCCACATAGTAGGCACTTATTAAATGTTTATTGAGTATTGTGTTAAGTCCTGAGTAGACAAAATTGAAAAAAAAGAAAAAAAACAGTTTTTATCCTAAATAAATTCATATTCTAGGGGTTGGGAGATGGGATTGGGAGAAACAACATAAACAGAGCAAGGAAAGCAAAGATTAAAACAACAACAACATACACAATCAATCAAGAATTCACAGAATCATAGTTGAAGAGACCCACCTCCTTTGCCATTGAGTCTAACCCACAAAGGGCATTCCAACTATAAGACAGCCAAGCGATCATCCAGACTCTTCTTGAGTCTGCAGTTGCTTCCACTTTGGGTCAACTCTAATTGTCAAGATATTTATCCTGACATCAAGCCCAAATTCATTAAGCATTTGCTATGTGTCAGGCCCTCTGCTAGGCACCAGAGAAATTCAGGGACAAATACTACAACAATGTAGATGATGTCAGCGTGGAGAGACAATAGAGTTCTAGCCAGTTAAGAAGATCCATGTTAGTACTGTATTCCTTGCTTTTTGTTAACAATCAATAAATGAATTAGGGGAATATAGTTTGTAAGGGTGTAGGGGTTGTCCGGGTGTTCATTGAGAAGTATCTGTTATGTCAAAACAAAATGAAATGATACTTTTAAAAAATGAAAATACATCTCTATGGATGATGTTAATCAAGATGAAATTTGGCCCAGGCTGATGATTTGATGAAAAATTCCTCCCCTCTGGCAACAGAACTCTTTCTCCTTTAGTTGATTAAAATCTTTACACAGCCACCATTTCAGCCTTGTTTTAAGGTATAGATGAATAGTTGAGGTGAAAGACGATTTCCCTCATATCAGCAATTCATTCTCCTATGACCCCTTCAATAATAACATAGTGTTCTTTGGGCCAGGTAAGTGAGGCCTAAGATATTTATACTTGGATGTTGGTTGATCATGAGACAATAGATTTAGAACTTGAAGGTATGTCAAAGGCCATTGAGCCCAACTCTCTCATTTTACCTATGGGGACACTGAGGCACAGGGAAGAAAATGATTTATCTATAGTCATACAGCTAGTAAGTGTAAAGAATGAGATTTGGGCCCAAGCTTTCCTGTGCCAAGTCCATCACTCTGTCTACTACACTACCCATCTGCCCACGATGTTCTGTGTCTTACTAAAATCACATTATGGGCCAGTCATGGGCCTGGTCCATGTCTACTCCTTGCTCCCTGCCTTCCTTCTGAACCCATGCCCCAGCTCCTCTGCCTAGCCCTCAGATACTGTCATTGGGAGACCTGGAGCTCTGGGGATACACTGAGAGCACTAGAATTAACTGCAAGTGAGATATATAGTAGATAATACAGGCAGAGAGTGAATGATGCCTGAGAGAGGAAAGTCATGGAAACCAGCCAGAGTTGGGGGCAGGGAGGTCTAGGCTAAGATTATTGTAAACCATGCTTATTATCAAATGAGATAAAGTATATAAAGTTCTTAGCATAGTGCCTGTCAAATAATAGGTGCTTAATCAACTCTTGTTCCCTTCCTCTCTGTGCATATCTTAGTCCCTTAGAATTCTGGGTAAATTAGCTATTCAGGTATGGATGGTGCAATAGGGAGACCAGTGAGGTTTGGGGGTTTTGATAATTACCATCATTCCGTCTTCCCCTATGCTTTATTCCCCCCAAATCCTATTCTTTGGTTCTATTATGACCTACAATCCCTCCATCCCTAAGCATTTTCTTGGTCCTCACCCCTACTTTGACTACACTTTGCTTCTTTCCCAATTTCAACCCTTTGTTTGACTAATTAAAATTCATACTATCCTATGCTGTCGAATACCTTCTCCTTTGTCCTATTATTGCTCAGGCCTTGACAGACTGTGACCCTATATCCTTTTCTGTTCCTACTTACATACAGCTGAATTAAACTGAGTAAGTCACTTAACTACATTGCCTGGGTCCACTACAAATTTGTGTTATCTAACCTCAACTGGGCAGCTAAGGTGGTGCAGTGGGTGGTGCATGGGGTTTGGAGTCAGGAAGACCTGAGTTTCAATCTAGCCTCATATATTTACTAGTTATATGACCCTGGTTAAGTCACTTTACCGTGTTTGCCTCAGTTTCCTCATCTGTAAAATGAGCTGGGCAAGGAAGTGGAGAACTTCTCCAGCATCTTTGCCTAGAAAACGCCAAATGGGGTCAGGAAGAGTTAGACACAATGAAAATGATTGAACATCAACAACAACTTCAACCAGGCCTTCACTGTAGCAAGGCAATTCCTTTATGATAATGATGATGAATATTTATTATTACTATACCCAGCATTTTTATAATGTGTGCAAAATGGTTTACAAATATTGTCTCATTTGATCTTCCAACAACCCCGGGAGGTAGGTGCTATTATTATTCTCATTTTACAGTTGCGAAAACTGGGAGTGGGAGAGGAAAAGTGACTTACCCATGGTCGTACAGATAGTAAGTATTTGAGGTCAAATTCGAACTCAAGTCTTCCTGTCTTCAGGTCCAACCATTTTATCCACCTTTTATTCTTCCCTAACTGTTTCTCTTTCCCCCTGTCCACAACGGCTATTTCACATCTTCTCTTCTCTCTTCTTCTTTCATGCTACCCTTCCCTCTACCTCAGCTGAGGACCACCCTCACTTTTTTCCTGAGAAAATCAAAGCCATTTACCATAAGCTCCCTCTCCTCTTCTCCTCATCTTGAAGTTCTGACATCATCCCCCACTACCTTGTCATTTACTCTAAAAACATAGTAGCTCTTTCTCCTTACAAGACAAACCCCTCTACATGTACCCTTGATTCCTATGACCTCTCATCTTTTCTAGTAGGTTAGCCCTACCATCATTTCCCTTCTCTCTCTAATCTTCAGACTCTCCCCATCTATAGTTTCCTTTCTTTTTTTTGACAGTTTTTTATTTTATTTTACCAGAACACAAATACAAAATAGAGAAAAGAAATAAAAACATATCACAAACTTAAATATTGAAACTTAAATATAAAGTAAGAAAGAAAAAAAGCATGTCATGTGCATAGTAGAACATAAGAGAGGATTCAAAATATGTAACAATAAATTTTCATTTCAAGAAAGCCTGTATGATAAATAATACACCTTGTGTTGAGAACTGTCCATCTTTTCTTTGCTTCCTTGCATTTTCTTTTGTTATCTGCTGTGCACTTTTTAACTTTGTTCTTTTTTCCCCTCCCCCCAGAAGGGTACAATACAATTTAGATATGTTTCTTGATATATACATACACATACAGATATGTAAATACACTTATACATATATACATGCGTATATAGACATATACTTTCACAAACATACTCTACTCCTGCTATGGTTTCCTTTCTTGATGTCTACACACATCTTTAAATCTTCACCATCCTTAAAAAAACCCTCCCTGCCTCCTATCTTCCCTTACCAGTGATCATCTTATATTTCTCTTACTTCATCAGTCACATTCCTTACATAATTTTTCTACACTCATTGCCTCTACTTCCCCTCCTTCACTCTCTTCTCAATCCTCTGAAGCCTGGATTCTGACCTCACCACTCAACTGAAACAGCTCTCTCCAAAGTTACCAATGATCTAATTGGCAAATCTAATGGCATTTTTCAATTCTCTCCCCTCTCAGATTTTATGTCTATATACTCATATTTGAGAGAGATGTACCTAGCAGACGGAGAGCTGATGTCAGAGTCATTAAGACTTGTGTTCAAATCCTTGCTCTGACATATACTAGGTATGCAACCTTAGAAAAGTCATTTAATCATTAAATGCCTTAGTCAATTCTCTAGGTTTCATAGAAGGTGCCAACCTGCATTGGTAGAAGGAGGGTTCCCCCTCATAGGGAGCTCTCCATATCAGTGAAGTCACAGCTCACTTCCTATTCTTTTATACATTTGTTTAAATGCTCTCTCTCCAGCTCTCTTGCCCACCTAATGCTAGAACATAAGCTTCTTGAGGGTGTGAAAGCTAGTTGAAATAATGGGTAGATTACTTGACTTGGAGTCAGGAAGAACTGAGTTTGAATCCTGTCTCAGACATTCACTAGTTTAACGATCATTGCCAAATCACTTATTACTTATTTGTAAAATGGGCATAATTTTAGCTCCATTTCACAAGGTGATCATGTCACCAGGTCAAGTAAGATAATATATGTAAAGCACTTTGAAACTTTAATGCATTATATAAATGCTAATTATTAATATTATTATTGTTTTGACATTGTATACCCAGGACTTTACTCATAACTGTTGGTTAAATATCAGTAGTTAGAATAGATTCTGCATCCAAGTGGTGCCAGGGAACTGTAATGGCAAGCAAAGTGGGACTTTTTTTTTGCTCTTTTTTCTTTTGGAGTTCTAGTTCTCAGCACTAAGGCAATCAAATGCCTTTGACTGAGTCTTGCCTTTGTTTGAATCAAGAGTCTTTGAGTGAATCAAGAATCTTTGAAGACCTGCTTAAATTACAAGAAAGCCTAAGTCACATGAGTTTGAGTCACATGGTTGTGACGCCCTCTGTGGGCTGACCCTGAAGAAGGGTAAACATACTCTGAAGTTAGCATTTTGCTTGGCGTGCTCATTCATTGGAAGAGTGTTCATGTGATTTGTCCAGATGAGACTCTGGGTAGCCGTTAAGGAGTCCCCTGGCTTTGAAAACCCAGATGTTGGTGCTTCTCTCTCTGGTAACTATGTATGTATTGCTATGGAGAGACAGAAGCCCTGTCTGCTGATTTGTGTTATTTGCTCTGTTTATATAATTTCTGCTTGTAATTTCTGTTTGTGTTTTCTCTGAAGTTCAGGGTGCTGACTTCTTCCCCTGAACTAAGTGAATGATATATGTATTTTTAATTAAAGTAAGATTATAAACCCCTTAAGATTGCTTTCCTTAGGAAAGCAGATCAAAGAACTTGTGCTAGCAGCCCTTCTGTGTGCCGGTGTTATTGGTCTTACACCTTCACAGCAGCTGCTAGCAGCATTGTTGTTACAGGAACCACCTTTGACCATTGGATTCATAGCATCATACAGTTTGAGAGTTGAAAGAGACCTCAAAGGCCGTTTAATCTAACTTAGACCTAACCAAGAATCTTTCATATGATATCTCCTACAAGCAGTCATGTGGTTACTTAAAGACCTCCTTTAAGGAATGGATTACCTCAAGAAGTCGTGAGCTCCCCATCCACAGGCTGGATGACCACATGCTACAAATGTTATATGGAGCTCTCCTCTTGTGTATGAGTTGGATTAGATGGCTGCTGAGGTCTCTTTCAGCTCTCATATTCTGTGATTCCTGTGAGGAGGAACCCACTTTCCCCGAGGTGACCCGGCCTACTTTTGGATAGCTATAAAGTAGGAGTTCTTAACCTTTTATGTGTATGTGTCATGGACTCCTTTGACAATAATGGTGAAGTTTATTGACTCTTCAGAATAAGGTTTTTAAATGCAGAAAGTAAAATATGTAGGATTATATTATACATAGGATTACAAAGGCAACCACTTTGAAATAAAGATGCAAGTTTTTCCCATTCAAGTTCATGAAATCCTTGAATTCTACCCATGGACCCCTTGAGTGTGTTCCTTAAGGTTGAGAACCCCTGATCTAAGAACTTCTCTTGGGCTGGTGCTACCCAGAACCCACAGAACACCTCAGGAGGCAAGCACCTCAGCTAGTTTGTAACCATCACCCATGACATGGGGCAGTACAAAAACTCCAACACATCTTTCCAGCGCTGGCTTTAAAAAGAATTGTTTAAAAAAGAAGCAGCAGACTACAAGGCAGTTTGAGCCCCAGTCAGAAATGAACATGAGTCTATTCATTTTCATCTTCCCTTCCCAAGTACAAGAGGCTAGTAATGTTCACCTGCTGGGCCATGTGGTTGCCATGACAACTGCTGATATTCCTGTTTGGCATTGCATCTTCTTTGTTCATTACGATCAGTCTGGTTTGTCGAAACATCTTTCTCCAAGCTACTCTTCACAGTTACCTTTTAATTATTGTTTTAAAAAGTGGAGCCAGATCGTCATGAAGTTTTGCCAGGCATGGGACATATGTTTTTGCAGCAAGATTGCAAACAGTTTCCCCACCCTGGTGTATCTGCTGGGTTGTTTGTAAGGGCCATTATGTGAAAATCTCTTAGCAAATTTAGAGAAAGATTTCCAAGGTTAAAGAGGAGTTGGACAGAAAGGTCCCTGCTGTTTCCTTTGAGATCGGGAAAGGCAACCTGAAAACCGTTACTTTGCACATGGATCCTTTTCTAATTAAAAAAAATCTGAAAACTTCCTAGGAAATGTTCATTTCAATGACAGGTGCTTGCTAGTTTAGAGAAAGCATTTCCCTTCCATTTTGTCTTGACTTTGAAGTTGTTTCCCATAGCTTTTTAGACCCAATCATGCAAAAAGTCTTCATGATCCACATGTTAATTGGGGAGGGGACGCTTATTCATTCACACGGGTAGTATGTCACAGAATGGGAATTCCCAAACCTGTGGACTCCAGATTCCATGATATAACACTGTTTACCTGTCTCCTTAACTCCTGGATTCCTTAAGAGTGTTCCACCCCCAATACATAGGTACATCTTTACCAGCTTCTCCTGATTCCTCAAATGATCACTTAAGAATTTGCCTCTAATTGCTTTGAGGTTCCTCTTAGGCTCACACTGAAATACTCAGATAAATCTGTGATCTCATCAATTTGAATTTTCCTTCTGACAATGGAGATTGCAACCTATTCATGCCTGTATATATCGTGTGGCACTTGTCTCTCATAAGTTCACCAAAGGGGAGTCCATCCAATATGCTGGAAGCCTTTCTTTCTTTCTTCCAAGATTTCATGAGTACCAGTGCAATACTCTGGCAGTCCATCTGTCACACTTACATGATTAGCCAATCTTTTCTTCCCGTCAGATAATTCCTCAATGACATCTTTTATTCCTGCTCTTCTGTGGAGCTCATACGGTTATAGATTTAGAGCTGGAAGGGCATCTTCAAGGTTATCCTGTTCAAACCCCACCCCTCTATTTTGTAAGTGGGGAAACTGAGGCCCAGGTGGGTAAAGTGAATCTGCCTTGGGCAGTCAGTGAATTTCTTGAAGTTCCAGGCAGCTGTCTCAGACCATAAATTACAGAGTAGGTGCCAGCCTGCCTTGTTGAGGGAGTTTCTTCATAGAGAATTTCCTATGCTGACAGAATCACAGCTCTAAACCCCATTAGGCAGCTAGGTGATACAGTAGACAGAGTGCTGGGCCTGGAGTCTCAGAAAGACTCAGCTTCCTAAGTTCAAATCTGGTCTCAGACACTGACTAGCTGTGTGATCCTGGACAAGTCACTTAACTCTGTCTCATTTGTAAAAGTTTCCTCATCTGTAAAACGGGTTGGAGAAGGAAATAGCAAACCGTTCCAGTATCTCTCCCAAGAAAACCCCAAATGGGGTCAGGAAAGGTCAGACAGGACTGAACGACAACAAGAACTTCTTGACTCTAAAGGCAGAACTTTTCCCAGTTTGCCACCCGGTAGCTTTTTAGAAATAGACTAGGCAACCTTATGCAATTATCTGTGGAGCCACTACTACTTCCTTTTGTGTGAATTTATTATCATCTGCAAATCACTTATAAGGAGCCAGGGACATTCCCAGCATAGCAAGCTCAGGTTCACTTATAAGCTAGCTAAATCCAAGGAACTTTGGCCTCCTATGACTATGAGAAGACATTGATTCATTAGCATTTCTGCCCATCGAAACCTGCAAATTATCTGAAAACACCCCAAGTAACATCACTTACCATCTGTTCCTTCCCCAAACCCAGGAAACCAATTACTATTCTAATCCCTTCTCAGAGGAAGGAGCTCTCCATATTTCAATGTCAATGCCCTCTCAGCTCTGGATTGGGGAATTGGTCCTCATGGGTGTCAGCTCAAGTGTTCTGGCAAGCACACCCATTATCTGCCTTAACACAGCTCGGGAAACTGCTGTAACGTAGGAACATTTTGTCTGATGATTCATTTATTTAAGACGAGGTGGGAAACCGCTGGATGCATTGCTATCACTGTAATCTAATTGTCTGAACCTGAGGTGATTTTTCTTAATTTATTACCGACATTGAGTGGAAGGTCTAGGCCACTTGGATATTCAAAACAGGTCATGAAGAGGAGTGGGCTGCATCCCACTGTGGAAAGAGCTGTGTACCCTGTAATGCATTTGAATTGAATTGCATGGAGCATTTATTATGCACTTACTAAGTGCTTTCTGGGTGCCTCTGGGTATTTGGGAAATAAAAAAAAAAGCTTTTTAAAAAATCAGTCAGTTCTTGCCCTGAAGATGCTTATATTCTACTGAGAGGGCAGAGAAGGGAGGGCAATATGTACACAGAAAAGTAAGTAGAAAACAGATGCAAAGTAAATACAAAGTAATTTCAGGGCATCTAAAATTCCCATAAGGGGAAAAAAACTGGATCTTTGAATAGACACTTGTCATGATTACAGGGATGATGATAACAGCTAACATTTATATAGTGCTTTAAGATGACTAAAGTTCTTTACATTTGATACTCACAACAACCCCAGGAGGGTGGTGTCCCTAGCAGCATTTTGTAGATGAGGAAACTAAGACTGAGAGAGCTAAGGGCTATTCTTATCCCCATTATACAGACGAGGAACCTGAGGCAGACTTGCCCAAATTCACATGACTAGTACATATCTGAAGAGGGATTTGAACTTGGGACTTCCCAATTTTAAGCCCCAAGCTCTACCCACTGTACCATATCTCATTTGACTCTGATGGATGAAGAAACAGAGACCCACTGCTGAAGTAACAATGTGTACTCAAGGTGATCACATCCTGTAATTTTTGTATTGTATCACATATTCTGCCTCTTCTCCACCTGCCATTACCTGGCAACATGCTCATACCCAAGGCAGGTTGGGCAGGTTATGTTGAATACAAATTAAACTATCGAGGCTATTTATTTCATTGTGGATCTATCTCGGTGATGTAAATCTCTCACCCTGGGATTCAAGGCCCTCTACCATCTGGCCCTAGCCTACTTTGGCAGCCTTATTTCTGCTGCTCCTCTATATTAAGCCCTTTTCTATAACTAAACTTATCTACACAATGTTCCTCAAGCATGTCATTTCCTCCTGTGAATACTACCCCCCCCGCATACATGCATGTGTGCATGCATATAAACATGCATGCATGCACATATACACACAGTTCCCTGCTATGCCCAATGGGTCATTCTGCAAGACCCACTCCTCCATAATGCTGCCATCTTAGGAATGAAAGGTTTTTTTTAAAATGGTTATAAGTGTATGATTAAGCTGAAGCTAATGACTTTCTGTCCATGTTATGCTCACCTTTCCCCAACTTGAACAAGACTTCAGAACCAGAGGGGGCCTCAGTGGCCATCTCCTCCAACCTGTACCTCAGCAAACAAATATCCTGTGCAATGCTCCTGTCAAATGGACATCCAGCCTCTGCATGAGGACAGAAAGTCAATGAGAACTCACTACCTTCTGAGGCAGGTCATTACACTTAGGGACAGCTCACATTGGGAGGAAGTCTTTTCTGACATCCAAACTAAATGTGCCCCTTTGCAACTTCTACCCATTGTTCCTTGTTCTGCCCTCTGGGGCTACACAGAAGGTGTCTTCTCTCTCTTCCATATGACAGCTCTCTTAAATATTTGAGGATAGTTAATTGATTCCCCACTCTAAGCGAGGTGATACACTGGACAGAGCTTGGAACTGGGAAGATTCATCTTCATGAATTCAAATCCAACTTCAGACACCAGCTATGTGACTCTGGGCAAGTCATTTAACCCTGTTTGCCTCAGTTTCCTCATATGTAAGATGAGTTGGAGAAGAAAATGGCAAACCACTCCAGCATCTTTGCCAAGAAAACCCCAAATGGGTCACAAGAGTCAGACATGCGTGAACAATAACAATCTCTCCCCCACCAAGGCTTCTCTTCCTCAGCCAAACATTCCCTTTCACCTCAGCTGATCCCCACAAGGCATGATCTCATAGTCAGTCAACTAGCATTTATTAAGCACCTACCATGTGTCAGACGCTGTGCCAAGCCTTTCAGTTGTGAGTTCACTTGTAATATCTATATAAAATAATATAACACCTATATAATATCTATATAAACTATCTATGGCTATGTAAAATATAAAACTACGAAAGAAAGTTATCAAACTTTTTTTACTAGTTATTTACAAAAATTAGATATGTTTGTTAACTCTTGTTTTGTTCCATTTTTTTATACATTTATGCCTCATCTCCCTTGTTAGATTATGAACTGTTTGAGGGCAGGGAGTCCATTTGATTGCTCTTCATATTCCCCTCCACACCACTTATGGGGCTTTGCACAGAATAAGGGCCCAATGAATAGTAGCAGATAGATGGATTTGTCTGCAATAGCCTCGGGTCTCACTTTCCTACTCCAAAATTGTTTTTGTTTAGGTAGCAAAGCCCCAGGCTTTCTTGGTGCATGGTAGATGGTTGTTTTATTTTTTCCTTTTAATCAAAATGTCACTCACTTATTTTTATTGGAGGAAAAGCGATTCTTTCTGAGCATTTTCAGCTCTCTCTGTCTCTCTGTGTCTGTCTCTCTCTGTCTCTGTCTCTTTCTCTCTCTCTCTGTTTCTCTCTCTCTCTGTCTCTCTCTCTCTCTCTCTCTCTTTCTTTTGAACATGAGACTCTCCTCAGGATGAGGGTGTGGGAAGTGATTGGCATGTCTGAGCCCGACACAGAGCAAGAGGAAGTGGGATGTGTGATGGTGTTGGGAACTCTTGGCTCAGACCTGGGAGCCTGCTGAGCTCCCCAGATAAGCATATGAAGCACCGACTTTTTTCTTATTTCAATCCAAAGGCAAATTACAGCCTTTCTTTCTCTCCAGGAGCTTTTAAATTCACTCAAGTGGTATCTTCTGCACAGCACAGTGAAAAGAGCACTGAGTTTGGAGTCAGAAGAGCTGGCTTCAAATCCCAGCTCTGTCTCTTACCGTCCTTGCTATCACTTAATCTTCCTTGCCCCCAGTTTCCTTATTGTTTTGAACATCTAAGTGGGTCCCTTAGCAAGTTCACTGCAGTATTAGGCTACCTTGTGCATTCATATCCACTCAAAATCATAGCTCCTGAGTACCTATCAATGTATTCACCTTTACTAATTTGTCAGAGGACATAATAATTTAACCACAAAAGCATTTCATTAAATATCATCAGAAGAATAGTAGTAATAAAATATTTCCATCATATATCTTGAGTACACTTGCTCACAAATGCTTTCATTATCAATAGAAAGAATGAATACATGTAGAGAACACGTGTGGAGAGCCACATGTATACATTTATATATGTATACATCCCATATGTTCAGGGCACATGTGTGGAGGGCCAGCTCATGGCTTTGATCTGTAATACTGCCCGATGCATCTGGTAATGTTACCTTACTAGTTCTGCTGGGCTTGTTCCCTATTGTTTTCTAATGGCATGATGCCTCTGCCAAGTCTGTAATCATTGCCAGGCATGTGGGCATGGCATGTAATCTCTATCAGGTTTTGTTACTTTTTGGGTCTTTACTTGATGCTGCTTCAATGATTCCATGGCTTCCGCTGATTACTTCCAGGAATGGCTTTGCTAGGTAATAAGGTATAGCTCCCCTCTGCTTCTAGCTTCTGGCTTTAGAAGGAGTTCTTAGCTGAGGTGTTGACATTTCCTCGGAGGAGGAGGAGCTGAGTTCTTCCTTTGCTCTTTTAGCTTAATACTTAGAACATCTTTTCCTAGAGTTCTTTTCATAAAAGCAAAACCATAACATCCCCAGTCACTGGATTAGGTGGGGGAACAAATCCTTAGCAGCTTTTCTCCTAGTTAAGGAAAACTGTTTCTCAAAACTATAATGGGAGATTCCTCGCCCCAGGTCCCAAGCTCTTTGAATTTGGATGTGTGATGTTTAAAAAGTTTGAGAGACATAGTTTCTGGATAATCAATCATTTTATTAATAATGCTATCATATTACTAGTAAAATGGATCAGTGACACTCTTGAATGCCAAAGACAAATCACGGTGGTGGGCTCACAATATGCATGCCCTGGGAAGAGTATTACTGAGAGAGGCAATCAACTCTGATTGGTTAAGAATTAATGAGAATAAATGAATATTACAATGAGAGGTGGACCTATTCTAATGAGGGTTTGGGGATATAACATTGATTATGTCATTTACTTCTAAATTACCTAGCCTTGGGCAATCTATTCAAAAACTTTATCCTCACACAAACCAGGGTAGAGCACAATGGGTTTCCCCACCTTAGATTAAATTCCTTGTAAGGTTGGGTGGGGTCTGAATAAGATTGAGGAGAAAATTAATTCAATCTGATTATCAGCAATGTCCTTTAGAGATTGAACAACCTACAGGCTTCTGAAAAAATCTTGGTCCTAATTCAATAATTGATTATTGCTACGAGGGGAAAATAACCATTTCTCTCAGATGCAAAGGCATTTGGAGCATATACATTTATCACTGATATTGTGTTTGATGTATATGACTCAATATAAAATAGTTTCCTTGTTTATCCCTTTTTAGTTTTCAAATGTTTCTTTTTGCTCTTTCAGCATGATTTCAATTACTGCTTTTTAAAAATTAATTTGGTGCATAGTAATTTTTTTTGCTATCTCTTCAATTTTATTTTGTATCTATCTTTGTTTTTTAAACGTGTTTCTTGTAAGCAACAGATTATAGAGTTTTGCTTACTTATCTAATCTGGCACTCTTTTTCATTTTATTGGATTGTTTAATCAATTTACATTTAAAGTTGTAAGAATTAGGTTTATCTCTTCCTTCATCTGTCTGTAACATTGGGTTTTCTTCCAAGTTGGTATTCCCTTCAGTTACTTTACCTTTATCTTTTTCAAGGTAGCCCTGTTCTCACTGGCTTTCTTCCCCTACACCCTGATCCCCTCCTCTCAGTTGTTACCCACTTTCCCTTTGGATTTTGCTCATTAGCTCCTTATTTTCTGCTCTTTTATCTGGTTATATAATTCTTTCTCTTTTTTTCTCCTCCATTTTAACTGGTCCTGTTTATTAGTTTTTATTTCGATTTCATTTTACATCCCTTTTCAAAAAAGATTTCTTCATTATCTGTTCTCTCTTTCTGTCTACTCTGTAGCCTCATTCTCTGATTCATGATCTCTACAATTATCTGCTCTCTCTCTCTTTTCTCTATATTCCTCATGTAATCAAAACTCCCAAAGTATCCATTCCAGACTCTTCCTTCTAGGTGGTTTGTGCCTATACCTTATAGAGCTTGCCATATGGATTCTTCTTTTCCACTGTGCCTCATTCTCAGAACAATACCAATTATTGCAGATGTCAGAGAGAACACTGCCCCATGATAGGAGTCCTCCCTCATCATGTCCCTGATGATGCAGCCTACCATTGATCAATACCCTCCTCTGGTTACCTTTTCCCCAATTTGGCTCAAAATCTTTCCCCTGGGTCCATGTTTTCCTACTTCTCCAGGTGCCAGTTGCCCCCAGGAGTTCCAACTTCTCTCTTTCTGACATAGGGTGATTATACTTTTCAAGCACCAAATCCCCTAGACCATACCCAGCTCAAGGTTGCCCTCTCCCTTCTGTCTTCACCCATAGGAACATTCATCAATGCAACTGCCTCTCACCAGCAAATTAAAGCCCCCTTCTTTTCCTCCCCCATCTTTTAATCATCCCCACCTATTTCTTACCCACTCTCCTGTAGCTCCTTCTCTTTCTTCCCCTCATTGCTCTTTCTAGATTTGACCCTGGCGTGTCACAAATTCCTCTTTATTCCTGTTTCACTCCTCCCTTTCATGTACTCTTCTATGGTGTAATGTAGTCCCACTAAAAAGCATTGATTTGCCTTTAGACAGGGTGTCACTAGGTTGGGCTTATAATACCCCAAATCCTTCTCTTCTCTGTTACCCCCATAGAACTTCTGCCTTCACTTTTGTCTCCCTGTGTACATCTAGAAAAACAAAGTTTCTTTCTGGTCCCTCTGTAATCATTTTGTTGCTGTCCTTGGCTGCTTCATTTATACATTCCTCCTGCATTTCTGTTGTTTGGGGGGCTTAAGAAGTAAAGAATCTCTTCTGATTTTCTTTCTGAAAATTCAAATGCTTCTTTATTATTGAGCATCCATTTTTTTTCATGTATGACTAAGCTCATATTTGCAGAATAAGATATGCTGGGCTGCATAATGAGCTCCATTGCTCTTTGAAACACATTATTCCATTACCTTCTATCTTTTCTGGTGGGTGAAGAATAAACTTGTGTTATTTAAATTTCTTTCCTTTGTATTTGAAGGTGTTTTTTTCTGATCATTTGCAGAACTTGTTTCTGGTTAAATTCAACAATTCAGTTCAGAAACTAGTTCTTCAAAGAGCAATGGAGCTCATTATGCAGCCTTTTCTTTCTTTTTTTTCCTGGGGCTGATCTGTGAATTCTTTCCATTGGTATTCATTTTTGATGTTCAGAAGTTCTGGACAATTCTCTTCTATTATTTCCTACATTATCATGTTAAAGTTTTATGTTCTTTTGGAAGACCTATGATCCTTGGGTTGTCTCTACATATCCTGTCTTTGAGATCATTATGTTTTGCTTACATAGTGAGCATATTTTTTAAAATGTTAGTAATTTTGTTTGCTTCTCTTCTTCTAGATTGTCCTTCATTTCTGCGTATTTCCATCACCAATCCCTTGTTTTTTGTGTCTTTGATGAGACTTGCCATTGCAGATTCTAGTTTTTCTATTCCATCTGTTATTTTTGCTAAGCAGACCATAATTCATGCTCTTATTTTTCTCATTTATCTTTTGAGAAGATAAGAAGTAGCGGTTCCACCTATTCGGGAAGAGTATATTGTGTGATTCCATGTTCTCCTTGCTTTCCGCAAGGTCCTCTGTCTTGTTGTGTTTATTAATTTTCCTTTGTTCTGAAGTATTCAATCATAGATGCTACATCTATGAAGCCACATTTCCTTCCTTCCCTATTGATGTAGCCATTTATGTTTGAGGTCTTTGAGTTTTCTTCTTCCTGAGATCTTTGGTGGTTTCAGTCTCCCTTCTCCAACCCCCAGTTTTCCCTTCTTCCCTTTCTGATTGTACTCTCTGCTTGTTTCATTGGGAGCTGCATCTCAAAGTTTTTTAGCCTCCTCCCACACTAGAAAATTCATGGTTCAATATCCTACTCTGCCCCAGATGACTTTTGGGTGATCAGAACTGTCCTCAATGGGATGTTCTTTTTTCCTTAGGCTTAGTAGAGTTCTGCACAGTCCCTTTCAGTCCCTTCCCACCCTCCCCACCCACCTGACACATATACAAACCCTAGGATCTGTCCTGACTTCTTATCCCACTCTCTCTGGGCAATTCAGAGAGTTTCCATGCTAGTGCTAAGGGGTTGTACACCCTGGCTCTGTCAGTTCACACTGGTGCTACAATGTTATTATTCGTGCCATGCCAGTAATTAGGGACTTTGCTACTGCTGGTGCTACATAGTAGGCTTTGCTCCTGAATAGTTGCTACTTTCCATGCTGGCTATTTGTCACTGCCTGAGCAAACTTCTGTAGCCTGAAGCCAGAGTCTTCTTTGGATTGGAAAAAGGGAGGAGGAACCAAGGTGTGGGTTGGTTTTTGTTGCAGGCCTCAACCTCTGTGTCAGGTTCTTGAGCTAGTAAAACTTTGTTGCTAGTAACATGAAAGGTTGGGGAGAGATGTTGAGTGATCTCCAGATCAGTGAGCATGAATTCATGGGGTTTGGGAGTTATTTTAACTTTGTTTAAAAATCTGGTTGCCCTAGACCATGGAGACAGTTGAAGCTGCTTTATCTTTGGCCCAAATTTCTGTTTTAGAAAGTTTTAAGAGGTCATGGGGATCAGAGGAAATCAGAACAAGTCCTCCAACTTGTTGCGCACATGATCTGGAAGTCAGCTGGCCCCAAGCACTTTGAAACCCAGAAGCATCCTGGCTGACCACAACAAACCTTTGTGTTTGACAAGACCTTCAGTCTATTTTTTAACCTCAACTTCCTGGTCACCAAGGGCATCATTTCTGTCATAGGTCTCACTTTGACTCAGGGTTAGAAATTCCTTGTGCTTTCCATGCTTAATTTCCTATTGCTAAATTGCACCAAGCCAATATGAGCTAAGAGGCTACCCTTTCAGAAAACTCCTAAGTGCTCCTTCATTTCACCACTTTCTCATCCCCAAGACTTGAGCCTGCGGGGGTGGTGGACATTGTCCTACAATATAATGGTCTCATCTGGAGATGTAAATGTCCATACATTCTGAGACTTATCTGAGAGTTTGTCTTTATCAACAGCCAATGAAATAGGTGCGTGTCTGTGTGTATTAGATTGCCTAGTTATCTTGTCCAGAAAATGCCTGGTTAGACTACGCACCTCCGTTAGATTGTAAACTTGAAAGCAGAGATTGTTTTTAGCCTTTCTTTGTGTCCCTAGCTCTTAGTACGGCGTCTGGCACACATTAGACACTTGATAAATGTTGGCTGACTGACTGCTTAAAGAACTGAATTAAACTCATTCCCATGAGGTGACAATGGCAACCATACCCCTAGGTACGGTTTGAAAGTTGTGTCCCTCTTTGCATCACTGACCACGAGAGGAAAGCAGAATTTAGAACTGGAAGGAGGCCTTGATGAGCATTTAGTCAAATAGCTTATTTTTACAGATGAGGAAACAGGCTCCTAGACATCCAGTGACTTCAGAGAACTAGTCTAAGAGCGAAGACCTGGGTTCAAATCCTGCCCTTGACACTTCTTAGCTGTTTAATCAAGGGCATACCACTTTCTCTCATTATCCATACAATATGGATAATGCATGCAACATCTATCTTATTGTAGCTCTTGTTTAGTTGATTGGTACCATCAGACTCTGCATGACCCCGTTTAGGGTTTTCTTGGCAAAGACATTGGAGTGGTTTGCCATTTCCTTCTCCAGTCCATTTTACATATGAGGAAACTGAGGCAAACAGGGTTAAGTGACTTTCTGAGGACAGATTTGAACTCAGGTCCTCCTGACTCCAGCCCCAATGCTCTATCCGCTGCTCCATGTGGAACCTACAAACCTGCAGGTTTGTTGTGATAGTCCAAATGAGCTGATGCTTATAAAGTACATTTCAAATTCTAAAGCAGCGTTTGCATGTCTGTTGTAACTAGTGTTGCTAACTTTGGGCTGTTATCACCAAGGTTACAGAGAGAGTAAGTGGCAGAGCCATGGATTACACTCAGATCCTCTGACTGTGTCTTGCATTTTCATTGTAATGAATGAAATTTGGCTTCCCACAACACATTTACCTACATTCTACAGGGAACAGAATTTTCTGTCATTAATGTGCCTGCATTTATGAAGGCATGTTAAACAGTATCAATTATTGGATCAAGATTTAGAGCTAGCAGAGGCATTAGAGGTCATTCAGACCTAGGCTATAGGAGTTAAGTTACTTACCTAAGGTCACACAGGTAGGAAGTGGCAGACACAGAATCTGAACCCAGGTCTTCTGACTCCAAATCCAGCCCACGTTCCACTCTACCATTGTTGCAGCCCCCCTTAAATGTTGCACCCTAGATGGCTGCCTACTCCTTGTCTCAGCTTTGTATGGAGAAATACACTGAGATACCCTGAAGTCTTTGTAGGAGTCGGGTGCAGCTCAAATAACGTCTTGCTCTCATCCTTTTCTCACAGTCCTTTTCAGTCTCTACCCAGGATCTTCCCTTGTTTAGACTTGACACCGGACAGTAAATCAGGGATTTCATTTCCCTCTTGTGGTGGGAGGCAATGTAATCTTCCATTACTGGTTGTGGGAATCATATTGCTTCCATTGGCTTTTATGATGTCCCAAGGCCTCAGAATGATAACCATTTGAAAACAATTTCAATAGTAAATGTTAGTGTGAAATGCAGGCATCTGATTAAAGTTAAGCTAACTTTACTAATGGAGTTAGAAGATGATACGTGAGAACATCCATCCTTCAGAGCTCATCTTTCACTGAAGTCTATGTTCCCGGTTGTCAAGGACATTCCCACATCAATTGTTGCAGTCACGTCTGACTCTCTGTGACCCCATTTGGGGTTTTCTTGGCAAAGATACTAAAGTGGTTTGCCATTTCCTTCTCCAGCTCATTTTACAGATGAGGAAACTGAGGTAAACAGGGTTAAGTGACTTGCCCAGGGTCACACAGCTGGTAAATGTCTGAGGCCAGATTTAAACTCAGGTCTTCCTGACTCCAGGCCTGGCGCTCTATCCACTGAACCACCTAGCTGCCCTATGTGAGCCAAGTAATAAATAAGTTCTGCTGAGAAATATGAGGATTGCACCAGATTTCTTAGTCATAATTAGGGCATTTTGCTGCAGAATCATGAACAGAGAGTTTCTTTCACTCCCATTTACCCCATACATATCTTGTTTGAGCATGGGTGTGTGGGTTGTCTCTCCCGTTAGAAAGTAAGCTCCTTGGAGACCTTATCTTTGCCTTTCTTTATAACTTTGGCACTTAGCATGGAGCCAGACACATATTAAGCGTTCAATAAATGTTTATTGACTGGGAATATATACATCTTTGGGAACATCTTTGAGGGATGATCCTTGAATGCCAACCTGGCCTGCAGGCTCCCTCCTCCCTTCTGCCTCATGGAATCCTTGGGAGGAAGCATAGTATAGTTTGTATCCACCTAGCGTCATTATTCCATGCACAGAATAAGTTCCTAATAATTGCTTTTTGAATTGAATCCTTTTATTAAGCTGAGAAGGTTAAAAGCAGAGTTGCTCCATCCCAGCCAGGTAGCCACCCTTGGGCAACTTGCTGTCTGTTCTGGTGCAGAGCTCCATCTCTCTTCCTAGATCCTAGACCCTAGACATGCCTCACCAGATGCTCCAACTACTTGCTCCTCCCCAGGGAAGTCAGATGCACTGACTTTTGGAATCCCACCCTGGGTCTGAGCAGACCAGTTAGGTGAGAGTATGGACTTTACCCAAGCCACCACCTCTAACCAGCCCCATGCCCAGCTTCCCAACCCATCCAGTCATGTACCCTGTTCATCTTGCCATCTGTCCTCTGATACGTTTATTTCCCTTCTTGGATCTCTCCCTTCTGGTTTTCTCTGTCTCGCTCCAGGAACAGTAATCAAATCTGGGCTAACATTGCTTCCAGAAAGGGCACATTCACAACAGTCCTGTGGATTACCTCACCATCCCTGAGACTACACAGACTAAAACTCCCTTTCTTAACCAAAACTCAGCTATATGCATTATCTTCTCATATTAGAAAGTAATCTTCTTAAAGCCAGAGATTGTCTCTTGGTACTTGTATCCCTGGTTACTGGCACATAGTAGGTGCTAACTGAATAACTTTTCCCCATTTTTTCATTCATTCATTCATTTATTCATTCATTCTATGCAAGAGAGAGGATGCTGCTGATGTAGCAAGCTCCAGCATCTGGCAGGCTCTATATCTTCTGGGTTGTCATACAAATCATCATCTCATCTTCTTACTTTGGCAAATGAGAAAGGAAGTAATCACTCAAATGACGCAGGGTTTTGTTGTTTTTTTTTTTTTAATTTTTCTCCATGGTATCTGAACAGGGATTATGCCTAAGCTGATTCATTACACCTTCTATTAGATTGGGACAAGGCCGTATTCCTTATCCAAGGTCTTTGGCGGGAAGACAATATGCTGAACCTAGGGCTAAGAAGTGATCTTTATTTTACCTTGTTCACAGGTGGCCAGGGCATCTGTGAAAACATTCCTCTGACCTGGGTTAATAATAATAGGAGTAACAGTATTATAATACTGTTTTTACAATAATTATATATAAATATATAATTATAATAGTAATAACAATATTGATGTAGTACGTACTAGGTACCAGGCTCTGTGCTAGGCACTTTGAGCCCTTGCTAAGGGTTTGGATGGACTCTTTGTATGGATCAGTGGGGCTCAGAAATCTGGTTTCTCTTCCAAATCCTTTACTTGCTTTCATCTCTCAACACTCTCAGTTTGAATCATTTGCCATCTTAAGTTTTCTCAGGGCAAGGAAGCTCTGAATGATTCTAGTTTACTCTTGAGTATGGGAATCACTTTCTGATTTGGAGAGAATTAGGTTTGGTTTACATTTACAAAAGGCTATGTGCCAGGCGCTGAGGATATTTTCGGAACATACCTGGGATGTCAGGAGAGTTGAGAACTCCCACAGAGGAAAATCCCTCTACTAAAGCAGATCAACATTTGCTCAGTAACATAGAATCTATTTTTAGGCCATTGGGGTTAAGTGACTTGCCTAGGGTCACACAGCTAGTAAGTGTCTGTGGTCAGATTTGAACTCAAGTCCTCCTGACTCCAGGGCTAGTGTTCTATCCACAGCACCACTTAGCTGCCCCTGCAACACGGAATCTTAAGGCGTTGTCTAGGGATG
Organism: Trichosurus vulpecula; assembly: GCF_011100635.1. Lineage (NCBI taxonomy): Eukaryota > Metazoa > Chordata > Mammalia > Diprotodontia > Phalangeridae > Trichosurus > Trichosurus vulpecula. The sequence continues at coordinate 45,145,148 of NC_050573.1, read as the reverse complement.
CTGAGAGACTCGGAGATTTGCCCAAGATGACGTAGCCATTCTACCTCAGAAGAAGAGACTCAAGCCCAGGTCTTCCTCCCATGTAGGCCATCTCTATGCATCACATCCCACTTCATTTCTAATGTTACAGATGTAAAACCAAAAAGAAAAAAATCTTTCCCCTCCAAAAGCTTAGATTCTACTGGGAATAATGGGCATGTATAGAAATCAATTCAAAGTCTATGATCAATGAAGCATTTCTTAACCCTCAGTTATGTGCCAAGAGCTGAGCTAGGCAGAAAGACGAAAGTATCCCTGTCCTCAAGGCATTTTAGTACATACAAAACATATGACAAAATAAATACAAGGCATTTAGGGAGGGGGAGGGAGAACACTAACCCTGGGGAAATCAGGAAGGGCCTCCTGGAGGAAGATCTACTTGAGGTGAGCCTTATAAGAAGCTAGCAGTTGGAAGAGGATGAAGATGAGGAGAAGGAAGCCTTCCAGGCTAAGAAGATCAGCTCACTCAATAGAACAGGGGCAGGAGATGGAAAGCCATATATGGGGCCAGGGGCAGCAGCATCTCAGTGCTAGGGATTTTTTGGACTTATATTGAGGAATCAGTTAGTGTGAGGGAGCGGGTCTCCTCCCGCTCCCAAATTCTGTGATTCTGTAAAGCAGGACAGGGTGGCTGAAATATACGGAGTAATGGGAAGTAATGGGAAAGTGTCTATTAGACAAATCCTTTTATTAAGGGGATTTGTTCTGTGAGGTTTGGATTCAGTCAAAGGGCTGCACTTGAGGACCTAGAGGGCCACATGTGGCCTTGAGGCTGCAGGTTCCCCACCCCACCCCTATCTTTTTTACCTAGAAAGGTAGGTAAGAAAGCTATTTTCCAATCAATATTTGCTATATAGGTTTCTGGGCCCCTCTGGTAGGGGAAAATTCAAACCAATAAGTGTTTATTATACATGCATCCCTATGAGAGGTGCTGAGGGAATTCAACCATTGTTTATTAGCTGTTTATTGCAGGTAGTAGAACAGTGTGCCACAGTGGATAGATAGCTTCAAAGCCAGGAAGATCTGGGTTCAAGTCCTGCCTCCATGCATGCACTATGTGACCTCAGGCAAGTCACCTAACTTTGCAGTGTTCTGGGTAACTCTCTAAAGCTATATATTGTAGGTAAGGTAGTAACCTGCATTGTCAGAAGGCATTTCCTCATGAGCAGGAGAGAGCCAGACAAAAATACTCTGGGAAACTGTGGAGAAAGGGAAAACCCTTTTGCTTGGATAGGGGGCAAGGAAAGCTTCGTGGAGGAAATGAGCCTTCAGCAAAATTCTGGAGAAAGAGGATTTTTTTTCAGGTCAAGATAAGGAAGATGAGTCTAGGAAATATCCCAGAGTCCAATTTGATTGAAATGGAGAGTGTATGGGGAAAGACTAATGTGAAATAAGACTGGGAAGGTAGATGGGGGCAAGACTGTGGAGGGTCTGATATGTCAAGATAAGGAGCGTACATTTTATCCTACAGGTGATAGGGAGCCACTGAAGATTTTTGAGGACAGGAGTAAAGTGGATTTTAGGCCTGGATTTTAGGAAGATGGGAAGGATTCACTAGAGAGGGGAAGAGACTGGAAGCATGGAGACTGGTGGTCTGAGAAACATCAAATGAAAACTTGAACTAGGGTGGTGGCATTATGAGTGATAAGAAGCTGACAGACTTGCTAGAGTTAAGGATAGGGGAAAAACTTGCCATTTCACTAGTACAGGGAATTCTTTGATGAAGAAACTCTGTCTGCCATTATAGGTTGGCACCTCCTTTGCAGCTTAGAGTCTCAAATTGTTGCTTAGAGCACAGAGAGCTTAGGGGACTTGCTCAGGGTCACACAGACAATACAGGTCAGAGAAAGGGACACAAACCCAGGTTTTTCTAGCTCTCAGGTCAGTCTTCTGTCTTCTAACTTCTATCAATTATCTATCCTGAGTTTTCTATTGGATTTATTTTCATATATACCTTTTCTCTCATTCAACTCAATGGGGCAAGAAACAAAGCAACTTTGCAAATTCCCTGAGAGAGAAAACTCTTAACTTCCGCACCAAATCCAGAAATCTCTTGATGCTCTCCACACACCAATGCAGTCCATCCAAGTAAACAAATCAAGTAAAGAGCAAAAACCATATCTAACAGAGTGCCCTTTCCCATAGGATAACATGGAACATGGGTTTAGATGAAGAAGAAATAAAGAAGTGTAATTCCTTTCTTTCATTGAAAAGATGATAAATGCTATGGGTATGGAATTGTTTCACAGGTTGTCAGATATGGACCATGTGTCACTTGGTTTTGTTCAGCTATTTTTTCCCTTTGTTACAAGGGAAGCCTCACTGAAGGGGAGGAGGGAAGGAAGATGTATCCTGGAATGATTATATTATAAAAATAAAAGGCATAAATAACATGCTAATAAAAGAAAATGACTAGATAATGAAGAAAAAAGAAAATTTATTCTGGATGATATCTTCAACCCTTCCACCTTATCATTCTTTCATCACTCTGTTTTCCTGCTGGTACAATTATATAGTGATCAATGACTCTTTCCTCCCTAAAAATAAACTGAGTGGTGGCTGAGGAGGTCGGGGTGGGAATTAGATACTCCTGAAGTCACTTTAAAAATGTCAGATAACATTGTCAAGGAAAACAAACGGAAATGTTGATCACTGGGCAATCTAGGTTTATGAAACTCATGAAGCATGAAATGAGTCAAATGGCCATAACATTGTCAATAAGAAAGACATTTAGCAGCCTGGCACTGGTGGAGACAGCATAGGCAGAAACATAGTTCACTTCAAATTGGTCTCACAAATTCAATTTTCCCCATGCAGTCAACATCATGTAACAGTGCAGCTGCTCGTCCAGATGCCTCGCTCTGGCTAGGGCCCCTCTGCAAGAAGGGGGAGAGAGAAACACTGACCCCTTCTATTAGAGTAGACCGGATCCTCATTCTATATTCAAGTGTTAGTTTTTCAATTTGCTAACATTTTAAGAAACTGGGTCTCCCTATGTTATCCAGGCTGGAAGTGTAAGCAATACTCATGGGGCCTGCATGGGCATGGGAGCTTTAACCTGCTTAATTCCTGACCTGGAGCAGTATGTCTCTCCTTAGATATCCTGGTCCCCCTTCCCTCAAATCAACAAGTTAATGCCAAAGCTAATGCAGACAACCAATTGTCATGGGCCACCACAGGTCAGAAGCTCAAGAGATCCAGCAGCCAGAGCCTCCCTGGTAGCTGGGAGTACAAACATGTGCCACCATGCTTGACCTGGCTTCAAGTATTTGAAATGATGTCCTATGGAAAGAGGAATTGGTCTTATTCTGCTTGGTCTTAGGAGACAGGACTCATCAGAGCAATGAGTAGAAGTAGTTGCTAAGAAGCAGATTCAGTCATTAATCCACCTACAAACTGGAGTTGAATGGGCTGCCCCCACTGATGGTCTTCAAGCAAAAATTGGTTGATACAGTCATTGGGTATGTTGTAAAGAGGATTCTTTTTAAGAAACAACTTGGACTAGATGGCCACTGAGGTCTCTTCCTCTGCTAGGATTTTACGACTCTAAGGTCTATGAGTTTGAGAGGACCCTTAAGTTCAATATAAGTCAACAGCGTAATGTGTCAAGAAAGCTAAGGTGAGCTTGATTTCATTAAGAGGCATGGTTTCTGTCAATAAGGAGATGATTGTCCATTGAACTATGCCCTCAAGTACTCAGACTTCATCAGGAGCATCATATGAAGTTCTGAGTAGCATATCTGAGGAAAGAAAATGATAAAGTGAAGAGTGTCCAGAGGAAGGCAACCAATATGGTGAAGGGCTGAGGACTGAAGGAACTGGGGATGTTTAGCCTAGAGAAGAGAAACTTGGCAAGTGGGTCTTGGAGGAGGGTCATGTGGTAGCTGTCAACAAGTGATGCCACTTTGGTAAACTCGGGCAATTTATTTAACCTTCCCAGGCCTCAGTTTCCTTATCTGCAAAATAAGAGAATTAGATTAGATGAGCTCTAAGGGCCTGGAAGCTCTATATCTATGATTCAATGATCTTATCTGAAGGACTGTCATGTGGAAGAGGCATTAGGTTTATTCTGCGTGGCTCCAGAGGAAAGAATTTGGACTATTGAGTAGGGACTGAAAAGAGGGATATTTCATCTTGATTAAGGGAAAAATAACCTTCCCAACCATTAAGCAGTCAGCCAGTGAATGTTTATTAAGCTCCTTCTGTATGCTAGGCGTTGCTCTAAGTGCTGAGAATTAAATAAAGTCCTTGCCCTCGATGAGCTTACAATCTAATGGGGAAGACAACACAGAAAAAGAAACTGAAAGAGGGAGAAGGGAGGTGCACAGTCCAGGGGCATGATGGCCAAGTCCAGAGGCGTGAAGCCAGGTAGGAAATATCTGCCTCAGAGGGCTGCCTCTGAAGGTAATGAGTTCCCCTTCATTTAAGGTCTTCAAATGGAGGCCAGATGATGATTTGTCAGGCATTTTGAGGAAGATGTTCTTGTTCTGAGACAGCTTGGACTAGAGGTCCTCTCCATCTCTGAGATTCTGTGATTCCTCCATCTTCTAGACTTCAGACTTTGAGCCATCCTGTGCTGCCCAGGCCCTCCCTTGTTTGTTCCCTTCACCTCCTTGCCTTTGTTTCCCGTGATGCCTAGCTCTATTCTATTCTTGTACTCCATGTTGACTTCCTCCTGCTCCACTCCATTGATCTCATTCCCTCTCTGCAAGCCTGGGTTGCTGAGATGGAGGCACTGTTGCCAAGTGATTAAAATACTGGAGTAAGAGGTTCAGTTCTTGGCTGTGTGACAGAAAAAAAATGAGAGGGGGGAGGGGAAAAGAGAGGAGGAGGGAAGGGGAGAGAGAAAGAGGAAAGGAGGAGGAGAGAGAAAGAGAAAGGGAGGGGGAGAGAGAGAGACGGGGTGGGGTGGGGGGGAGGGAGAGAGGGAGAAAGGAAGAAGCCACTAAAGCTCTTGCTTTATTGTCCACAGACATAGAATACTATCACAGAATCTCACAGAATATCTTAGAATATCAGATGAGAAAGGGATCTTAGAGGCTACTAGTCCAAGCTAGACCCTCTACAACACTCCCAACAAGTGGCCAGCTAGGCTTTGGTAGAATATTCCCCACCCCATCCCCCCCCCCTTTGTCTCCCTCTCTCTATATCCCTGTATTGAGGATCCTTGAAGAGTTTGGCTTTTGTTTCCTTCGATTAATTCAGTGTATTTCATTGAGTCTTACTAGGTGCTAAGCCCCAGGCCCTAACCCCTATTAGGTGCTAAACCTATGTGGGTGTGGATTGGTAACTAATTTGGGGCCCAAGGTGGGGCTAACTAAGGGAAGCCTGATCAGATCTTTGCTCCTAAGTTCGCCCCAAACCCCTAATTACTAGGTGCTAAGCCAGTGTGGATGTGAAGCTTCCAGGGTCCTAAGGGGAGGTGCTAACTCCAGAGCCAATCATAGCAGCCTAAGTTCTGGTCATTCAGATGATGGTTGATGATGTCTGAAATGGTATAAGAAGAGAAGACAGAGCTATTTGCTCAGGGCTCTCACTCTTGGTGGCACACTGATGTGGAGACTCTGGGCAGCTGTAGTTAAGAGCCCTCCAGCTTGCCCGGATGTTCGGACTTGGTTTTCTTGGTAACTATGAATTGTATTTGGTCTGTCTGTTGAACTTTGTAATTTGTTTGTATTTGTTCTGAAGTTCAGGGTGCTGGCTTTTCTCTCTGAACTAAGTGAATGGTATTTATATGCTGAATTAAAGTAAGCTTGTTAACCCCTTAACGTTGCTTTCCTTAGTAAAGCAGATCAAAAGAACCTGGGCTTTGGCAGCGTTCTTGTTGTTGGGCTTGTGTTGGTCTTTCACCTCCACAGCAGCTGCTAGCCAGATGTTGAAACATTCCCTCTTTTTCTTTCTCTCTCTTCCCTCCTCCTCCCCCCTCTCTCTTTCTCTGTCTCTGTTTCCTCCTAAGGCTGCCCCTTCCACTTTTAGATAGCTCTAATTTTGTTTTTTTCCTGATCAACCAGTTGACAAGCATTTATTAATCACTTAATGTGTGTCGCACACTGCGCTAAGTGCTAGAGATACAAGGAAAGGGAAGAACACAGTCCCTTCCTTCAAAGACCTCACATTCTGATGGAGGAGACAACATGAAAACAACTATGTACAGCCATGATATATACAATGTGAATGGAACATAATCTCAGAAGGAAAGCACTAGCATTAGGGGGCAGAGAAAGGGCCAGACTATGAAAGGCCTCTTGTGGTAAGTGGAATTTGAAGGAAGCCAGAGAGGCTGAGGCAAAGGTGAGGAGGGACAGGGCATTCCAGACATGGGGAAGAGCCAGTGACATGATACAGAGACAGAAGATGGAGTGTGTTGTTTGAGAAAGCCCAAAAAGCCCATGTCATTGAATACTAGAGTTATAGAAGGAGTGACATGTGAGAAGGCTGGAAAGGTAGGAGGGAATGAATCTGTAAAGGGCCTTAAATGCCAAACTGTGGGTTTTCTATTTGGTCCCAGAGGTAATAGGGAATCACTGGAGCTGATTGAGCAAGGGGATGACATGGTCAGACATGATTTTTAGGAAGATCACTTTGTCAGCTAAGTTAAAGATAGATCAGAGTGGACGAAGGCCAAGTCAGCCTATTAGCCACTTTGACCCATTTCTCCTGCCTGTACTATCTAGGGCCAAACAATCCATGATATCTCTTCCCCATGAGAACTTTTCAAATATTTGAAGACTGCTGTGTCATGTGACAACTCCTCCCCCCACCCCATCCATCTCTTCTTCAGGCAAATCACTTCAAATTCCTTTAAGCGAACCTCATAAAAGCATGAACTCAAGGTCATGAATTTTGATCTTAGCCCTCCTTCCTTTACAAAGACATGGAGCCCTATTCATTTATACGCTTTTACTTTTTTTCCCCCTGGCATTGATCAAATAATAAAATGTCTTCAAAGAGGCAGAATAGTGAAGTGGGAAGAAGATAGGACTTGGAGTCAGGAATAACCTGGGTTCTTTATGCAGAAGATGAAAGAACACTTTGAGTATTTTATAGAAGGAATTCTTTTTCAGGTACAGGACAAAAAAGTTCTGTGGTCCCTCCCAACTCAGAGATGTTGGGATTCTGGACTGAAATATCTCTGATAAGTCTGATATCTCTTATGTCTGATAAGTACCAACTCTGTGACCATGGGCTGGTCACCATTTTCCTGAGTGTCAGGGCCCTTGTCCAGCACTGGGGCTATTGACAACTGTAGTACCACCCATATCACTGGTCTGCAGAGATTAAGGGAACTTCCTTCCAGGGAGTTCCATATGCTAATGAAATCACAGGTCCAATCCAAAACAAAAACCCAACCTATTACACAGCACATGCTTTTTAGGTCCTGTTGTGAATCTATGACAGAGCTAGGGCTCAAACCCAGGTCTCCTGATTCCTAATGCTCCTTTTACCACAGACTGTCTTAGTGAACAGTAAAGTGATCCCTTGTTCTGGATTGAGAGGACCTGGGTTCAAATCTCACATCTTATGCTTACTCTCTATGGGAACTGGGTGACATCATTTAACCTTTTTGCATCATGAGCACCTCTCTATGATTGATCCAGCTCAGTTAGAGGTGGGTTGAAACCTGTATGTGTGGAGGTAATTCTTGCATCCTGGAAGTCACAGAATAATAATTTTCCCAGGCCTTAGTTTCTTCATCTATAAATGAGAAGGTTGGACCAGATAGACTTTGAGATCTTTTCCAGCTCTATTTTCCTATCATCCCATGGAAAGTATAGATTCACTTTTCTTCCCTGATTAGATCAATGATAACAGGTATCCACACTCCCTTCACCTTCCATGAAATCTTTACTGCAATTCCTCATCTTCACTTCACCCGTAACAGCAAGAAAAGCAACAAGAACTAGCATTTATATAGCGCCTACTATGTGCCAGACACTGTGCTAAGTGCTTTACAAGCATTATCTTATTTGAGCCTCACAACAACCCTGGGAGGGTAGATGCTCTTATTACCCCCCTTTACAGATGAGGAAACAGAAGCAAACAGGATTAAGTGACTTGCCCAAAGTGACACAGCTAGTAAGTGTCTGAGGCCAGATTTGAACCCAGGTCTTCCTGACTCCAGGCCCTTCTCTCTACCCACTGAGCCACCTAGCTTCCCCTTATAGTATTATTAATGCCCCCTAAATTTACTATGTATTTATGTTGTGCATTTTTTGTATACACACACACATATATATATATATGTATACAGTTATTTATTGATATACTGTTTCCTCTGATAAAATGTAAATTCCTTGAGGGCAGGGACAGTTTCATATTTTGTCTTTTATTCCCGGCTCTCATCATGGCACCTAGCATATAGTAGGTTCATGTTAGGAGAATGAATAAATAGCAACGGTAGGGCCTGTTTCTAGAACACAGTCATGGGCACTTACCCCTAAACTCTCTTGGTGTTCCCCAGTAATGGCCCACAGCCTGGAGAAATGAGTCATGTCCTTAGCGGGGTCAGCTCTTATTAGTCCCAGAAGACTCCCTTTTTAGAATCACCAGAGAGTTAACTGCTTAGTGCAGGACTCTGAAAGGGCTGTGCCATGTGCCATTCATTCCATGGTTCTGTAATTTGGGGAAGGGAGTGGGGTAGGAGTGGGGCTTGGTCTGGAAGCTGTGCCTTACAGTAATATTCTGGTTATCACAGGATTCCCTCCATGCAGATATGAATGGTGCTGATGGACACTCCACTGTTACTTCTCTAATTCTTTGAGATTAGAAGGCTCAGTCTTGAGATTGTTTCCCTCCTCCTCCCCACAACTTTCATGGTTTCCTTTTCTACTTAGGGGATTAGAAATGTTGGCAGCATCAAGGGATTATGCAGCTCTTTGATCAACATTTGTTTCAGCCTCTAGGAAGTTTTAGAAAACAGAGAGTATGGGCATGATGTTTCTAAACAGAGTCTGTGGTTGGAGGACTCTGAGTTGTCCAGTGCACTCTATGGACTCCCTGAAGTTTCTATGCCTGGTCAAGCCACATTCTAGGCTGGGGCTGATGGAATAGGAGATACGCTTAAGGAAAACAGAGAATCTTTTATTTCTTTGAATATGATATCATAGGACCATACATTTAGAGTTAGGAGGGACTTCTAATGCATCTAGTCTGACCTCCTCATTTTACAGATAGGGAAACTGAGGTCCAGAGAGGTGAGTCACACAAGGAGTAAGTGACAGAGTTAGCATTCGAGCCCAAGTCCTCTGACTTTAGAGTCAATAATCCTTCTAACGCCCTCTTTCCTTTACCACCTCACTTCCTAGATGGACAGCAACCGGCATCAGGGTGGAGTGTTCTGGTGCTTAAAACTTTGTCTTACTGAATCATGAATACACACACACACACACACACACACACACACACACACACACACACACACACTTGTCATTATTTGCACAAGTACAGTTAACGAAGGTAACCCTGGTTCTACTCTCTTATCATAATCACTCCTGCTGAATGGAGAGAGAATATGAATTCAGAACCAAGTCCATGTTGTACCCAATTTCCCTTAGCAGTAGTGGCTACCGTTTTAATAATTAGCAAGTATGCTACGGGGCAGGAACACTGCACTCAGAGTCAAGGAAGATGTGGCTTTGTATCTCATCTCTGACTAGCTGTGTGACCTTAGGCAAATCACAGCCTCTCTGTGCTCCAATTTCCATGTTTGCAGAATGGGGATAATCATACCTTGCCAGGTTCAAAGGAGATTGTGCATGTGAAGCCCTTCGTACACATTAAGGCAATAACTATATTAGTAATAGTAATAATCATAGCCAGCACTTGGATCGTATTTTAAGGTTTGCAAAGTGTTTTACACACATTATTTCATTTTATTCTTACAAACAACCTGGGAGGTAGGTGCTATTCTTATCCCCATTTTATAGATGAGGAAACTGAGGCAGACAAAAGTTATGACTTGCCCAGCATCATACAGCCAGTGTTTGAGGTTTAATTTGAACTCAAGTGATCCTGCCTCCAGGTCCGGCTCTCTATTCACTGAACCACCTAGTTGTCTTTATGTAAACGTTAACTCTTACTGTTAGTCGATGCTTACCCATACTTCTGAGCTGACTCTCAAGCCTCCTAGACCTAGGCATCACAATACAAAGAGTACTGGACCTGCAGTCAGGAAGACCTGAGTTCAAATCTAGTTTGAGATACTTAGAAGCTGTGTGACCCTGGGCAAGTCACTTTATTTCTGTCTGCCTCAGGTCCTCATCTATAAAAGTAAATAATAGCACTTACCTCCCAGAGTTGTTGTGAAGATCAAACAAGGTAATGTTTGTAAAGTGTTTTGCCAATCCGCAAGTGGTATATAAATATTAGCTACCATCATCATCATCACCATCATTGTCATCAGCAGCAGCATTATGGTGGTGGTGGTTGTAGTTGTTAGCATCTTGGTTAAACAGCTCATGCTCCTTAGAAACAAGAGTCTACAATGGGAAAGAAGGGTGGTTTTGTTAGGTTTGCAAGGAGAAATGAGTTGAAGGAATCCAAAGCTTTGTCAAGGCAGCACTCCCTTGCCTGGATGGAGCTGGAGTACAGCTGTGCTTGAAGACTGATGGTCCAAGAGTGAGTCATTCCACAGCTTTGCTCACTAGCTAGCCCTTGTGTGTCTTCCCTTATTTCTGTGAATGGAAAACATCTCGAAAGCAGCTAGTGTCTCATTGAAAACTGGTGGGGGATGAAAGCTATCTTCAAGTATTAGAAAAGCTATCTCATCAAAGATGCTCAGCTTCACTCTGGTTGGTCCCAGAGGGCAGTACCAGGAGCAGCATGGGGATGTTGCAAATTAGACTTGATGTCTGGGAAAACTTCCTAACAACTGGAGGTAATGGGTTATCGCCTCATTGGAGGTCTTCAGGTCTACAGCACAGGGGCTGCCATAGAGAGAATTCCTGTCCAGGTGTGAGTTGGAGGTCTTTTCCAGCTCTGAGACTGTCATTCTGATTTATTGGAGAAAAGGAATTATTGTCACCAGTAGCTGTCAAAAAGAGGAAATATATGGGAAGAACACTCACCTGGCATCCATCTGTTTTCCTGGCATGGAACAAATTTGAGCAAATGATAGCTAGATTCTAGGAGCTCTCTAAATGAAGCGGATAAATAGTAAAGGGAAAGAAGAGTCATCTAAGACTTAGGAGAGTGAAAATGAGCACTAAACCAGGAGTCAGGGGACATGGGTTCTAGTCTCGGTTTAGCCATTTGTTTGCTGAGTGACCCTGAGTAAGTAACTTCACCCCTCTGGGCGTGGTTACCTTATCTGTAAAATGAGCAAGTTATAATAATAGTAATCAGCAAAAGTGATATTAATAGCATTTATATAGTGCTTTAAGGTTTATGGAGTACCGTATATATGTTATCTCATTTGATTACATAGATATCCCGTATGTGGTTGAACTAGCCGGTCTTTGAGATCTTTTTCAACCCTTACTTTTGATTGTTCTGTGATACGTAAGGCCCCTTTCCTTTCCAATCTTTTATTTTTATAGTATATGTATTTCCTACTGCAGCCCTCTCCTTGCTCCCAATAGAGCCATCCTTTATAATGAAGAATAAAAAATGAATGAAATAAAATATAATGAATATAAAATATGAAAAAATGAAATAAAATATAAAATAAAAAATGAATGAAAAAATAAAAAAGAATGAAACAAACAGAAACCAGTTCAACAAAGCTGTTCTACATATTAAAAAAGTATGAAGCCAGAAGCAGTGTCCCATAGTCCCTCACTTCTACAAAGGAAATTGCCTTCTCATGCTCTTCTTTGAGGCCAAACTCAACTGTAGACATTTCACAGGATTCATTTTCAATTGTTTTGTTGTTGTACTTGACATTTATATTATTTTAATCATTGTATGTGATGGTTTTTCTTGTTGTTCTGCTTTCCTCAACTCTGTCTCAGTTCCTATGTCTCCCCATGTTTGTCTTTATTATTCATATTCATCTTTTCTTATAATACAGTAATATTTTATTATGCCTATGGGCCATAATTTGTTTAGATATTTCCCCAGTCAATGGGCGTCTGTTTTTTTCTAGTCCTCTGCTATTTTAAAAAGTGACACTAAATATTTTGAAGTGCTTGGAGCATTTCTCAGATTAGCCAGAGGAGCTGAACAAGAGATCAGACATTGGAAGTAACCAGCCAATAAGCATATATTAAACACCTAGCATGTGCCAGGCATTGTACTGTATTGGATAGCTGACCTTGGAGCCGAGAAAGCCTGGGTTCAAATGCCGTTTATGACATGTGACCCTTGGCAGATCACTTAACAACTGAGTAGTCTAGGCAACTCTCTAATGCTTGATATGACAGAGAAGGGGCTTAACTGCATTTTTAGAGAATCACACCCACCCCACCCCACCCCTTTTCCTCTACCAGTGAAATCACAGGCCTTGTTCCTATCTTCTATCTGTGTGTGCTAGGTACTAGGGATATAAAACAAAAATAAAAACAATTTCCTGACTTTAAGGAACTTTTGTTCTATGGGAGAGACAGCATGCATATATAACTTTATGTACAATATATGCATAATAAATATAAGGAAATTTGGGCAGGGGATGACTATGGGGAGATACATGATGTCCAGCGTTAGCTTCTTAGAGAAAGTAATTTGGCTCCTGTAGTATTTCTGAAAGTTCATACTGTTTGTTGAAATTATCCTGAGTCTATCTTCTTTTCCATAACATTCCTTAGCAAACTCTGAGTGCTCCTGGCTTCTCACCTTATGCTAGTTCCATTATATTAACAAGGCTGGGTTATTACAGTGTGGTTTTCAACTCTTCAGCCATGATACTGTTCTGGTCCTTAGTGAGCTGGAAGCTTTTATCTCTGCTTCTCTGCTATGCCTCGGATTTTTTTTTTATTTTTGATAACAACTGGAGAGTAGACAGATTATTTTTAGTGGCTGCTTTCATACAATTGCCTTTGCTAAAAATAAGGAAAATGAATTTCGACAGGAGAGGTCATTGGCATGCTCAATGGTACACTTGTTCATCAATTACTCATTTACTTTGGGGTCTGACCCAAGAGAAAAAGCCTGAAAGTCTCAACTGAAGAGTTTTAACAGTAGAAGGGAGAGCAGGACAACGTATGTCTCTTTTTGCCTTTATCTCTTTCTAGGGGAAATGTGGGTCTGGCCACGAATCATGCTGGAACATAGAAAAAGAGGGTCGCAGGCAGTTTTCCTAGGAGCTCATAGAATAAGTTGTTGTTGTTAATATCTTCTATTTTCATATCACCTTCATTTGTATTTGTTTAACCTTCCCCTGCTTCTGGCCCAATGAGTCATCCCAGGTAACCAAGAATAGGACAGAGAGACGTGTGGAGGGAGGCATAACTAACCAACACATCACCCGAATCTACCAAGTTAAGTCAACAACCATTGATTATGCATTTACTATTTTCCAGGTACTATGCTAAGACTGGAACATTATGAAATATTCTACACTCAGTCCCCTGCTTCTGCAAAGAAGGAAACTGAGTATTTTCAACTTTTCTTTGGGACAAAACTTAGAGTTTTAGTTACAGTATTCAGTTTTGTTATTGTCAGTTACAGTGTTCAGCTGCATTATTGTCAGTTACAGTGTTCAAGTTTTTTTTTTATTACTGTTAGGATATTCAGTTGTGTTATTGTCAGTGACAGCGTTCAGTTTTGTTATTATCACTGTTCAGGTTTGTTATTGTCAATTACAGCGTTTCATTTTGTTATTGTTAGGGTATTCAGTTGTATCATTGTCAGTTATATTGTTCAAGTTTTTTTATTATTGTTAGAGTATTCAATTGTGTTATTGTCAGTTACACTGTTCAGTTTTGTTGTCACTGTTCAGGTTTGTTATTGTCAGTTATAGTGTCTGGTTTTGTTATTGTTATTCATTTGTGTTATTGTCAGTTACACTGTTTGGCTGTATTATTGTCAGTTACAGTATTCAGTTTTGTTATTGTCACTGTTCAGTTTTGTTATTGTCAGAGTATTCTGTTGTGTTATTGTCAGTGACAGTATTCAGTTTTGCTATTGTTAGTCACAGTGTTCAGTTTCATTATTGTAAGAGTATTATTGTTAGAGTATTCAGTTGTAGTATTGTCAGTCACACTGTTCAGTTGTGTTATTTTCAGTTACACTGTTTCATTTGTCTATTGTTTGTTACAGTGCTTGGTTTTATTATCGTGTGTTTGTTCCTTCCATTAGAAAGTCAGTTTCTTGAGGGAAGCGACCATGCATTGTCTTTTTTCCCTTTGGCATCCGTAGCACTCAGCCCAGGGTCTGGCACATAGCAGGGACTTAATGAATTCTTGACGATGATAATTGTTCATGTTTATGTAGTGCTTTGCAAAGAATTTTGCACACGCTATCTTATTTGTTCTCCATGTCTCCAGAGGTCAAGACTAAGAGCAATGAATAGAAATTGTAAAAAGTCAAGTTAAGGTTTTATGTTAAGGGCAAACTTCCCAACAGTTAGAGATGTCCAAAGTGGAATGGGTTGCCCCGAGATGGAGTAAATTCTCCATCACTAGAGATCTGTAGGCAAAGGCTGGATGACCATGTATTGAACATGGTGTATGAAAGGTTTTTATTCGGTTTTATATTGGATTAGATGACTTCTGATGCATTCTAGTACAATGATAGTATGGTGGACTTGACATCAGATGACATTGGTTTAAATCCTGCATGAGATTTACCAGCTGTGTGTCCGTGGGTTCTCTGAGCTTCATATTCCACCTCTAAAAAATAATGAGGTTATATTCAGGTACCTCTAAGCCTCCTTCCAGGTTGAAATCTATGATCAATGTCTGATCCCCTTTCAGCCAAGATTCTGTGAATGTTCTTTCCCTTCCCTTGCCCAATGGGGCCAGAGAGCTGGGTAGTGAGCACGCCTTTCTGGGCTCTGTGTTTGCTGACCATTTGTTAAATGGTCTCTGTGCCCATAATGCTGTTCCTCTGCTGAGTGGGCTCTATCGTGCCAATCTGGGCTCAAGCTGGCTCTGTTGGCGTTACTCAGCAGCTGATTAGTAATACTCCTGACTCACTCCCAAACTGATACTAATCCTGTAAAATCTATTTTGCTACTTTTAAAAATACATTTGCTTATTATATTCACAGCTGTTCAGCAGCATAACCAAGAGGCAGAGACTGTATTATGGACAGGGGAGTGTAACAAAGGGGGCTCAGTGAAGGGAGCATGGATGTGTTGGGTTCTCAACTCAGGGTGAGTGGGAGGCAGAGTTCTCTAGTGGAAAAAATATTAAATCTGGAGATAATAGAGCTGAACTTGAATCCCAGGACTGCTGTTTACTAGCTGTGTGACCTTGGTCCAGTTGCTCCCCCTCTCTGGGCCTTGTAGGTAGCAGAGATGAAGATCTACTGTACTGCATATAAAATGAGGGAGGTGGATTACACACATAGAAGAGTTAGAAGAGACCACAGTGGCCATCTGGTCTAATCTGTACATATATAAGAATCCCCTATTCTTCATAGCTGACAAGTGGTCATTATTCCAATGAGGAAGGAAGTTTTTCATGAGGAGAGAAGGAAGGAAATACTTATTAAGTGCCTACTATAAATGCTTTACAAATATTTCATTTGATCTCCAAACAAACTGGGGTAGGAGTAATGCTCTTATCATCCCCATTTTATAGATGAGGAAACTGAGGCAAACAGAAGTTATATGACTTGGTCAGGGTCACACAGCTAGTAAGTGTCTGAGGCTGGATTTGAACTTAGATCTTACTGACTCCAGGCTCTGCACTCTATCCACTAAGCTACCCAGCTGCCTCTAAAGCCTAAATTATCCTTTTTGCAACTTCCATCCATTGTTCCTGGTTCTTCCCTTTGGAGCCAAGAAAAGCCAATCTTCTCCTCCATGGCAGCCTTTCAGATAGTTGCAGGCAGCCTTCTTATACTCCCTAAGCCTTCTCCTCTCTAAGATTAACACCCTAGTTCTTTCTATTGATCATCATAGGGCATGAACTTGAATCTAGATTTCTCTCTACAGCTAATGCTCCACCAAACCAAGCTACCTGTGGGAAAAGAGTTTACCATTGAGAAGACAAAGGCAACTTCACAGTTGTACAAGCATCCACCAGGAGAGAATAGTTTTACCTTCCTAGCTAGGCACCAATAAGACGCAAATTTGTTGTCTGGGCCAGCCCCCCATCACAAGGAGATCTTCTCTTGAGAGGCAGAGTGACCTAATGATAACAATAGGACTTTAAGATTTGTAATAGTGATTTGTATACGTTTTCTCATTTCACCCAAGGAGGTAGGTGCTATTGAGATCTCGATTTTGTTGTTGTTTAGTTGTTTTCAGTTGTGTCCAATTTTTTATGACACCTTTTGGGGTTTTCTTGGCAAAGGTTCTAGAGTGTTTGCTACTTCCTTCTCCAGCTCATTTTACAGATGAGGAAACTGACACTAAGAGAGTTAAGTGACTTGCCCAGGGTCACACAGTTAGTGTCTGAAGCTGGATTTAAACTCAGGTCTTCCTGACTCTAGGTCCAGCATTCTACCTACTGTGCCACCTAGCTGCCCTGTGGATCTCTATTTTACATTTGCCCAAACACTTAAATAGAGGTTAAATGACTTGCCCATGGTCACATGGTTAAAAAACAGCCAAGGCAGAATTTGAACTCAGGTTTTCTTGACACCAAGTCTTACCTTCTATCTACTAAGCTACCTAGCTGCCTGGTAGATAGCATATTAGGACTTAGAATTAGGGAGACCCAGACCAAGTGGGTAATTATAGAATGAAAGAATGACCATCCAGTGCTTAGTTAAACATCCAGAGTAGGTTCTTAATAAGTGTTTATTGATTGACTGTTAGGCACTTAAGATGTACCATACCCTGCTAAGTTCTGGAAATGCAAACAGAAAAGTAAGACAGTCTCTGTTCTCGAGGAATTCACACTCTAATAGGGAATATACTAGAATGTAAGCTCCTTGAGGGCAAGGGCTATGTCACTTTCTGTCTTCAAATCCCTGGTACTTATCATGGTGCCTGGCATACAGTAGGGGCCATCCCTTGACTCTCTTCTTAAAGAAGCCTATTCATTGAATGGATGTTACCTCACTCAAAGTGAAAACCTGAAAAGGCCTTAGCCTAAAAGGGCCAGGGTCTCCCACTGCATCCTGTGCCATCTCCAGGAGTCCTGATGAATGAATATCTGGCCACTGGACCCAGATGGCTCTGGAGGAGAAAGTGAGGCTGTGACCTTGAACAGCCCTCCCTCACTCAAATCCAAGTCAACTGCAAGTCATGTCATCATCTCCCTGATGTCATTGTCCCCTTCAAGAACAAAGGACAAACACAACAAGGTACTAAATAAATGATTGAAATTTAGGCAAGTTAAAGGCCCAGAGCTTCCTTTTCTTCATCTATAATGAAGAATCTTTAATGCTTAGATTGTCTTCTCCCAGATTTATCATGAGAGGGTACTTTCACTTCCTTAGAGTACTCTAGAAATGCAAGTGGTCATGATCATTATCTACACACTCCCAGGGAAAATTCCATAGCTCCAAAGGTGCTTTCTGGAGTTACCCAAGGGCCCAAGGTGTTAGCATTAATCAGCTTTCTCAGAGTCTTGGTCAGCAGACTCCCTGGAAAAGGCTTTGCCCATTCAGCCTTTCCCAGAGGAGCCCTACTTGGTCTTCAATTCATTATGAGCCCACTCAATAAAGAAAGCTCCTTGAGGACTGGACTCCTCCAATAAATTTCTCTTAATTGTTTCAGGCTGCCTTTGATATCAAAGAGGGTTCAGCATTCAGTGGAAATGGCCAGCTTACTAGGGTGGAGTTCCTTGGGGAAGCCTTTGGGAAAGCAATGTTGGATGGGTCTGCTAAGTGTTGTCTCTTTATGGTGGAGATTTCTATTCATTAAGGATCAATGAAATGCTGCAGAGGTAGTGGATCTGATATTGGATTTGGAGTCAGAAGGGTCTGAGTTCAAATCCTGTCTTATACTATGCCATCTTGAACAAATTACTTTTCATTTATTAAATGGGGGGGGGGGGTGTTGAACTCAGTGACTTCTAAAGTCACTTCCAGGTACCAATTTATGCTTGATGTATTTGTAGAATATTGTCTACAGAGGACATTTCTTCAGGGGAGATTAGGAAGAGGAGTGCATTTCATGTAGGAGGGACAGCCTTTATGAATACCCATAGGCAGGAAACAGCATTGCTGCATTTGAGGGGAAAGCTAGTCTTCCTGGCTGACTGGAACATGAGCATTTGTGATAGGAAGTAAATGATGTGGAAAAGGCTAGAAAGTTATACTGGAGTCGGATTGTGGAGGGTTTTAAATAACAGGCTAAGGAGTTTGAAGTTTTATCCTAAAAGCAATGAGGAATTAGCAGAGTAGTTAGGTGGTGCCATAGTATACAGTGCTCCAGGCCTGGAGTCAAGGAGACCTGAGTTCAAATCTGCCCTCAGACACTTACTAGCTAGGTGACCCTGGGCAAGTCAATTAACCCTGTTTGCCTCAGTTTCCTCATCTGTAAAATAAACTGGAGAAGAAAATGGCAAAGCACTCCAATATCTTTGCCAAGAAAACCTCAAATGGGGGTCCGAAGAGTGGGGCACGACTGAGCAACAATAACAACAAAAGAGGAATTAGTCAATTAACCCTTTATAACCTTAGTGCCCTTTTCTCTAAGTTAGGGGCACTAACCCCTACCTCAATACCACCAACATGTGACCTTGGTTGCAATGCTGCAAAGATCTCTGAGACCATCACAGGCAAGGCATGCCCAGACAAGACTTACAACCTACTGGCAAATGGTCTTCAAGCCATCACTTCAGGATCACCAGTTAGAAATCATAGGCTAAGAAGAGGCCTCAGGAATACCCCCTGCCATTTTACAGATGGGGAAGCCAAGGCCCAGAGAGATGAGAGAATTCCAGTAGGTTCATAGACTTAGTATGTATCAGAGATGGGATCTGAAACCAGGTTTTCCTTACTCTAAGGGCCCCCTCTAAATGTTTTTTATGTCCAGAAAACATTTAGTAAGGTATGATATAAAGACAGGCTCTCTGTCCTAGAAAAGAGAGGAAGCTAGGCCATAAGCTCTAGATTTAGGGGGAACCTTGGCCTAGTGGTTCTCAAACCTTTCTATAATGATAAAACTTTGCAACCTAGCCAAAATTTTGGCAGAACACTTATGGCAAAGTCCTCAAAAATCACTGTTTTTGATGTCTATTACAAATAGAGCATTCATTTTTTTAAAAAATTGAAGGTATTTCAGCATTCTTTGCAACAAATTTGAGAATCACTTTTTCAACAGTTTCTAGTCCAATCTCTTCTCTTCCAAATGTGGAACTGAGGCCCAGAAACACTTGTAGAAGAAGAGAGCCACCTCAAAGGTTTATTGATAGAGCAGTAACTAGAAATCTTGGTGCCCAAGGCAAATTTCCACGTCCCATGGCAGGCAATGGGGAACTACTTTCTAATCAGCTTTGTAGTTTATAGAACAATACAATTTTTTTTGTTAAATAGGAGGGAAGGAAAACTATGTCATTTTATGCTGCATGTCTAATATTTTTGTACCCTTGAAATTTGAGTGTGCTAGTACAAAGGTGGCCCGATCGCCCTGCCTCAGCTATAGCTCTGTCCATATTGGGGAAAGAACTTTACAAACCTTCAAATACTATAAAAAATGGAAATTCAGAGACCCTAGATTTCATGCTAGCAAGGATTTTCCTAGGGGCCCACAGGTAATAAGTGCCAGGGCCCAGATTCAGAAGAATGTCCTCTGACTTCAGATCTCACAATCCTTCTACTCTATGGTACTATATAAGCAGGTGTACAAATATGTTTTTAAAGTGCCAGTCAATTAAGCATATATTAAGTGCCTAATGTAGTTCTAAGCACTGTGAGTACACGGACAGAATAAGCCCCTATTTTCAAGGAACTTATTGCTCTATTGGGGGAGGCTATATGTACACATATAATTAGATTTAAAATATACACAAAAGTGCAATAAAAGAGATATAAAGGAGGTACCATTGGACTTTGGAAAGAGATAAGAATCATGGGTAATAGATTTAAAGATGGAAGGAAACTTAGAGGTCATCTAGTCAAATACGTCATTTTACAGATGAGAAAATGAAGGGCAAGAGGTTTGAAATGATTGGTCTCTATGGTAGGTAGTAGGTGGCAGGGTCTGGATTCTAACCCAACTCTTTTAACTTCAAATCCATAAATCCTTCCATTGTACCAACCTCCTCCTAGAAAGGATGAGGTGGCACCAGACAGTCAGAGCTGGTGGGAAGGATAATCCAAATTGAGGAAATAGGATGAATAAGGGAATGGAGATTTCTCTATCACTCTGTCTCTGTTTCTGTCTGCGTCTTTGTCTTTGTCCCTGTCTTGCCTTTCTTCTCTCCCTCTCTTTCAATTATATCTTCTGCATTTCTTTCTCTCTCTTGCATCTATTTTAGCCTTGGACCTACCAGTGAACTTCATAGACAATACTTGGGCCCAGTCAGTGACCCCTAATGCTAAGGGGTTACTGACCCTTGTCAATCCTGGCTCAGTTCCTTACTATCCATATAACCTTGGATAAACCACTTCCTCTTTCTGGTCATAAATATCCTCTTCTATAAAAAGAGAAGGTTGGATTAAATGATTCCAAAGATTCTTGCCACTTCTAAATCAATTATGCTCTAATCCTATGAAATTAGAGCTGCCCACTAGTGTTATTCATAAAACCTCATTTAAAGGTCTCCATTCCCAATTTCATTTTGGTCTTTCTTGTTCTAGGATCTCTGAAATAACTCTTTATAAACTTTAAGACAGTTCAACATCATAAGCCCTTAGCCCTATCTCTGGAGATAGAATATTCATTATTCTTTTCAACTTTGCACAAATTCCAACGCTGACTATTTGCTTTCCTCAGAAATATATTCTAAGATACACTGGCTTTTCTTCACTCTCCACTCTTTTAATAGCTACGATGCCATCACTCTACCCCCTTTCCAATTCTGGAACCATGATCGAATCAACTCTGCCCTAACTCTTAGGGCACCCCAGGTGGATTACTTTACCTAGTGACCCCAGGTGGGTCACTCTACTCCTCTGTGGTTCCATTCACCATCTTTATAGCTTTCCAAAACAAAATATTCTTTACTGGCAATCAGTCCCCTTTTTGTACTGTTTTCCAGGTACATAGTAGGTGCTTAATAAATGATAGTTGTCTGATTTCCTCCATTAGAATGTATGCTCCTTGAGGACAGGGACTATCTTCAATTTTGTATTTATGTCTCCAACTCCTCGTCAAGTTGTTGGTTTATAGTGACTGTTTAAAGGTCATTCGTTCATTCATTCTCTTAATATGGACACTTCATTCATTCTCTTAATATGGACATGTCCAAAGCTGTAAACAGGGCTTTGCAACTGAATGCAGCACTTGGGGAGAATTTGGTTCCCCTAGACATTCTGAGAGGAATCCTGGTACCGTGGGAAGAACAGTGTGGAGCCCTCTGTCCAAGTGCTGACTCTGATACTTATTAGCTGTGTGAGCAAGGGTTGGTTTCTATGACTCTCTTAGTGTCCCCAGATTTAAAACATGGATGATAATACTTGTCCCCTCTACAACACAGAGTTATTGTGGAGAATGCACCTTGTAAACCAAAGTGTTTTCGAAAGAAATGTGATCTCTCCATAGTCTTGTGGACCTTTTCCCTACAACTTAGTGCCAAGTTTTTATGTTTTGATTGTGTCTCTGTGTGGGTTTGTGTTTATAGCATCATCAGATCAATCAGCAAGCTTTCATTAAGTGCTTAGTATGTTCCAGACACTGGGG
Source organism: Trichosurus vulpecula (assembly GCF_011100635.1). Lineage (NCBI taxonomy): Eukaryota > Metazoa > Chordata > Mammalia > Diprotodontia > Phalangeridae > Trichosurus > Trichosurus vulpecula. The sequence goes on along the minus strand of NC_050573.1, from coordinate 45,123,265 downwards.
ATACAAAGACAGCACTGCCATTATCCCTGTCATCTTCTTTTCCTTCTCCTCCTCCCGTTCCTCCTTCTCCTTCATCACCATCACATTTATGTAGCACCTACTATGTGCCAGGCACTGTGCTAAGTGTTTTACACATATTATCTCACTTGATCTTCTCAACTGTGAGGGGTAGGTGCTATAATTATTCCTATTTTACAGTTGAGGAAACCAAAGCAAGCAGAAGTTAAGTGACTTATCCACAGTAACACAGCTAGTAAGTTAAGACTGGATTTGAACTCAAGTCTTCCTGATTCCTGGCCTGGCACTTTATCCACTATCACCTAAATTCATATTCATTCTCTCTCTCTTTGTCTCTCTGTCTCTCTCTGTCTCTGTCTCTCTGTCTCTGTCTCTCTGTCTCTGTCTCTCTCTCTCTCTCTCTCTCTCTCTCTCTCTCTCTCTCTCCTCCCTCCCTCCCTCATATGTCAGGTAATTAAAACATGACTATATTACATATCCAGAATTATCCTGGATTCACATCATTCTGAGACAGCTGGATGACAGACCTGGAGTCAGGAAGACCTGTTAGTCAATGAGCATTTATTAAATGCCTACTCTGTGCCAGGCACTGTGCTACATGCTAGATTTGGTTACTATAGGTGACCTGACTTCAAATTTGGCCCTCGGACTCTTCCTAACTGTGTGATTCTGAGCAAACCACTTGACCTCAGTTAAGCCTCAGTTTCCTGATGTGAAAAATGAAGATGCTGATAGAACCTACTTCCCAGGGTTGTGAGGATAATGTGTTTTATGGAAGCTGGTTCAGCACGGAACAACTAAAGTTCTGAACCAACAACTCACTTGTAGTTCTCATATGCTTCAACTCCCATCATCTATTCCTTTCCTGGACAGTATGTTAGCAGGGAAAACTTGAAGCCTGGTCTCCTTCCCAATGTCCTTTACTGCTTTCTCCACTCTCAGTGACTCTTCAGAGTCAATTTGTCTGGTGCCTCAGTTTCTTCATCTGTAAAATGAGGAGTTTGGGCTCTGTGGTCTCTAAGCCCTTTCCAGCTCCAAGTCCATGATCTTTTAATTCATCCTTTAGTCTATTCTGACTTCTAGCTTCTAACCGCCCCCCCTTCCTCCAGTGCATCTTTCTCATCTTGTGGTTCTATTCTTTTAAGAGACCTTCCCGGAACTGCTTCAGTGCCCCATGGTAAGAAAGCATTCTCCGTTGCCTAGGTGAGTGACAGTAATAAACTAAGCCCATCATCCCCTCGCTTTAAATGGATAGGCTCTTAGCTAGTTTCCTATATTCAGAACTCTGGAATTTCAGAGCTAGAAGGGGCTTCAATTGCCACTTATTTCAACCCATGCCCCTCAATTTCCCCCTCTATAGCCCCATCAAGGTTCAGCTCAAGGGCCTCCTTCAAGATGTCTTTCCTGATTGCCCCAGTTTCTAGAATCTGTGCTCTCTTCCCACCCCTACCCCCATCACTTCTTATTTATTTTGTTCACTTACTTGTGAACATGTTGCACCTCCCAATAGAATTTAAGCTCCTCCCCAGGCACAGGGTTGTCTGACTGCTATGAGACAGCACCTGGTACACAGCAGGTGCTTAATAAATGCTTACTGATTGATTGAGAGGCCACATGGCTAGTGGACTTGGAATTCAAGTCTCACCCTTGCACATGTACTAGCACATACACTTTCAGTGAGAGTTCTGGGCCTGGCACTTATCCCTCTCTGTCTGAGATGTTCTTGCTCTCTCCTGCCAAAGGGGCACACTTATCTCTCAGAACATTAGGTTGATGAGCACTCCTTGTTCTCACATTTGTGTTTCTGGCTGATCTTGGCAGGCACTAGACTTGCCATGGGGTGGGGAGGAGAGCAGGAGTAGAAGACTAAAGAAAGGGATGTGTTGGTAAATGTTTAACAATCAGCTCTTCCAAAAAATGTACACATGGAACACTTTTCAGTTTCACCTACATCGTTGACCTTTTCTCCATCACTTTCTTAAGTCTAGACAATCAACAAAATGAGAAATCCAATCCCAGTTTGGAGCATTTGCCATTGGAAAATGGCAAATATAATAGAAACTACTTCTGGAGACACAAAAGCAAAAGAATGGCTTTAATAATGGGAACATGAGGCAATATGATATGACTCAGACTACACATACACACACATATACGTATAGATATATACACTCACATACACACATACGGATACATACATATATATGCATGCGTATATATGTATGTATATATGTGTATGTGTTTGTGTATGTGTTTATATATATTTGTATATATGCTTAGAACTGGCCCTGACTTCAGTGTATTGACATATAATAAAGAGATAATATTTATGTCAACGGTGAGTAATAGGTAAGGGCTTGTCTGAGAGGCCAAGTCACTCCCAGAAGAGTACAGAGGTCAGATGTTACTCAAATCTTACAAATTATCTTTTTTTCTGAGATCACCCCTCTGGCATCTAACTCATTATGTCTACTCTCAGGGCCACCATGCTAATTCAAACCCCTCATTATCTCTTCCTTGGACTATTGCAACAGCCTCCTAATTTGTCTCTTTGCCTCCAGGTTTTTCCCTCCCCAATCTGTCCTCTACAGTCAGAGGTGTCAGATTCAGCCAGCAAAACTCAAATGCCATAGCAAACAGATTAAGATATACTTGGGAAATGTCTAACAAAATAAATAAATATACAATACAAAACAGATAGTGTTAATTTGAGGTTTTCTACATCAACATGCTGACTCTAAAGATTCTTATATAGTCTAGTGGCCCCCATCTTTGTTAAAGTTTGATACTAGGCTCAACACAGCAAATTGCTAAATTGATATTCCAAAAATACAAGTCTGACCATGACACTCACCTGCCCAAGGGGTTTTTGTGGCTTCAAGGGTATAATACAAGCTTTTTATTTTGGACTTTGAAGTGTTTCATTATTTCGTTTCATCATATCTTTCTAGCATTTCCACATTACTTCCCAACACATTTCCTTATATTCTAGCCAGATTGACCTGTTTTCTATTCACCATAGGTGACATTTGTTTTCCCATCACCATGCATTTGCACAAGCTGTGCTCTGTGTCTGGAATGCTTTCCCTTTTCACCTCCACCTCTTCAAAACCTTAGCTACATTCAAAGCTCAGCTCAGGTAACCCTTCCTTCAAAAAAACTCTTTTTATTCCTTCTTCCCCATTTTAAGGCCCTCCTTAACCCCCAAATTACTTTGTATTTACCTTGCATGTATGAAGTCTTGTTTTTCAGTCATGTCCTACTTTTCTTGACACCATTTGGGATTTTCTTGGCAAATATACTGGAGTGCTTTGTCATTTCCTCCTCTAGCTCATTTTACAGATGAAGAAACTGAGGCAAACAGAGTTAAATGACTTGCTAGGAAGTGTCTGAGCCTGGATTTGAACTCAGGAAGATGTCTTCCTGACTCCAGCCCCATTGCCCTATCCATTATGCCACCTAACTGCCCCCATGAAGTATTGTTGTATTTACTTTCATATGTTACTTTGTATTTATTTTGCATATGATTTGTATTTACTAATCTGCATACTTATTGTATCCCTCATAGAGGGTAAGTTCCTTGAGGACAGGCAGGGGTTGTTCCATTTTGTCTTTGCATCCCTAGCCCCAACGTAGTTCTTGGCATACAGTAGGTGCTTAGGAAATATTTGTTGGATTGCATCAAATGGAATTGAATTTCTAAACCCTCCTGCACTTTAGATTAAAAAGCCAAGAAGCCAGAATCATCCTGGGTGTTACATTTCAAAGTGCAAGAATGGCTTCTTGCAGAAGGCTGATATTGCACTGATATTGAGAAGAAGAACTGGTCTCCAGGGGTTTGGCTTTCTCTCCTTTCCTCATCTGGTTTTTTTAGCAGGGATATTGAGATTTCTTCTTTGTCACCATGGTGCTGACCTGTTCGAAATCACTCTCTCAGCCGCTCTGGGATATGAATGTGGAGTCAACCTTAATTAGAAGACATTCGCATACAGTCAAGAGCAAGTAATATTCCCACCAACAGAGGACCCCAAAGGAGACACAAAGAATAGCGAGGAATAGATGGTGGGGATTTGCATTATATAGAGTTGATAGCAAATAGGGAGCTGATTTTGGGTCCATGAAAAGCCTGTTATTCAGGCAGGAGCTTTTAGGTTTTGTTAGATCCAAGATTTTCCTCCTCTTCTTCTCCTTTTCTCATTTCCTCTTTCTCTCCTCTCTCATTTCTTCCTACTTGCTCCTTTTGTTTCTTCCTCTTGCCCTGCCCCCTTCTTCCACTTATCTTCCTTTTCCTCCCTTGGTTCTCCTCTCCTCTTCTTCCTCTTCTTCTCCTCCTTCCTTCCTTCCACCCTTCCCTTTTTCTTCCTCTTTCCCTGCTCTCTCTTCCATTTATCTTTCTCCCCACTTTACCTTCCTCTTCCTTTTCTTCAGCTCCCCCATTTTTCCTCTTGCCCACCCCCCGCTTTCTTGCTCCCCCTCTTCAGACAGTTTCTTTCCTCAACTAGCTTATATTTGGTTGGAGATACATGCATAAAAAGAATTAAATGCAAAATCCAGTGCTTTTCCCTATCCCTTTGTTACAATACCATTGTAAATGATTGACCCTTCGAACTCTACCACCCCAAGTCATCCATAGAATCCATTCCATGGAAGAGTTGATCTGTTGATGATTTCACTCCCATTCTGGGTCTATCTGAGCTGTCTTGATGGATAGTGAGTGCAGACTTTCCTGGGCCTGCTCTATCTAACCAGCCCCAGACCACACCAGCCTTCACACTGTCTTCCCATCCAACTTAACATACCTCTGCTCACACTTACCCACCTCCTCCCCTGCTATGGGTCCCCTCCTCTTTTCAGTCTGGGTACAGTAAACACATCAACATTTTCATGGCACCTGGAAAGGGCATGTCAGTTTACTGCCCTTTGGATCAGTTCAATATCCCTGTGATTCTCCTTATAGAAACCTCCTGCTCTGGTCATTACTCCCCTATGATGTTGCCCTCTCCTATGAGAATGTGACATACTTGAGAGCAGGGACCATCTCCATTTTGTATTTGTATCGCTAGCACTTCGCAAAGTGTTTGGCACACAGTAGACACTTAATAAATGCCTTTTCCTTCAACCAGAGACCTTGCATTTCCTTGCTGTTACAACTCCTTGCTGCTATCCCCTTCTAGTGAAATGGAAAGGCTGGTTGGATCATAGATTTATAGCCAGAAGTGATCTCAAAGGCTGTCTAGTTCAATTCTCTCCCTTTTTATAGATAAGAAAACTGAGGATCAAATGACTTCCTAGATCACCCAGGTAGTAAGTACCAGAGGCAGAAAGAACCCAATTGGTCTGAAGCGACAGTCAGGGCTCCATGCCACATTGCCCACTCAAGGGCTATTAGGAGGCAGTGGTAAGACCCTTTGGGAATAAGAAGACCCTAACACTAGTCCATACTTCTCTACCTATTAGCTGGTTAACCTTGGGTAAATCACACCATCTCTCTGAGCCTGGGTTTCCTTGCTGATTAACAGGAATAAAAATGTTTCATTTTCTAATTCACAATGTTAGGAGGAAAAATGTCATAATGAAAAATTAATTGACATTACTCTGTGAGGTCCTTGAGCAGTTCCGTGTGTCTTCAGTGCTCAGCACAGTGCTGGCATATAGTGGGTGATTAATAAATGCTTATTGATGGATAATTAATCATAATATAGATCTTTTAGTACCACATAAATTTGAGTTATTATTGGTATCTTGGCCAAACTGCCTGCCCCCTTCCCTTGAACTTCTTCTGGGGATCCTAGGATCATAGACCCAGAGATGGAAGGAGCTTCAGAGGCCTTCTAATCCAACCCCCTCATTTTATAGATGGAGAAACTGAGACTCAAAGAATGTAAGTGACTTGCCCAAGCTTGTGCAGGTCAAAGGGACAGAAGCAGGATGACCCAGGGCAAAATTAGTATTTGCCCACCTGCCCCATCTCCCAGTCCCCTGCCTTCTATCAAGTATTTGCTACCCTCAATCCCTAGTTTTCTGGAAAGCTCCACCATAGCATCCTACCCAGGCTTGACTTCTCCAAGAGAGTACACCATGAAATAGACTTTCTTCTTGATCGTTCATTCACTCCAGGGTCTGGGAAAGCGACTGCTGTCTCCTCATCATGGGGTTGTGGGAGGGGCACTGAATTTGGAGTCCAAGGTTGTGGATTCCAATTCCAGTTCTTCCACTGACTAGTTCTGCAACATCAGCCAAGTCCTGATGTGCTTCTTGCAATATTTTGGGGAACCAATTACTAAGAGTTCTTACATATAGCTCTATAATGACATGAAATGTGTGCTGTGCAAACTGAAGAATATTTCTGTGGTGACTGAAGGTTTATAAAGTACTTTTCAGACATTATTTTACTTAAGGTAGTTGGGTGGTATAGCACTGGGCCTGGAGTCAAGGAGACTTGAATTAAAATATGTCCTAAGACATTTATTAACTGTGTGACCTTGAGCAAGTCACTCAACCTCTGTTTGCCTCAATTTCCTCCATGTAAAAGGGGAATAATAACAGCATTTACCTCACAGGGTTGTTGTGAGGATCAAATGAGATAATATTTGTAAAAATATATTGTTCATTTATATACAACTCTTCATGACTCCATTTGGGGTTTTCTTGGCAAAGATACAGGAGTAGTTTGTCATTTCCTTCTCCAACTCATTTTACAGGTAAGGAAACGGAGGAAAACAGAGTTTAGTAACTTGCCCAGGGTCACACAGCTAGTAAGCGTCAGAGGCCAGATTTGAACTCAGGTTTTTTTTACTCCAGGCCCCTAAAAGCATATTAGTAGGTGCTATATAAATGCTTATTCCTTCCTTCCTTAAATTATACAAAATTCTGAGGATTAGAAACTATAGTTTCTACTATTATCAACTATCTTCTATTATCTACTCCATTGTACAAATGAGAAAAATGAGGCTCAGATTGGCCAAGTGATCTATAACTAGTATTTTGTCAGGAGCGTGATTTGAACTCAGAGTATTACTCCACCTTGTCTCTCATTTATACCACACTGTCAACTTCAGCCATTATTATTATCCCCCCACCCAGCTGACTTCTTAAGACCTATACAAAAGGTGCCTCATGGGACCATTTCTTTCTCTCCTAGGAGCATGAACTAAAGGATGCTGCACAAGGGAAGAGTCGCCTGAGACTCCAGTATGCTAACCTTTCCCACAAGGCACTGCAGTATGAGCAGGTAACCATGGGCCCCACCTGGGGGGAAATCACTCTATGTAGCTCAGCTTATAGTCAGGCACAAGGTCCAGTGGTCAGGTCATTACAGGAATTCTTCTAAAAATGTTAATGTTATTGCTTTTCAATCAAGAAAAAAGTTCATTTTCTTTCCGTCCTACTCCCAACTCATATTGACAAAAATTAAAAAAAACCCTCATAACAAAAATTCATAGTTGAACAAAATTAAGTCCCACATGGGCTGTGTCTGTATATTGTTGGTATTTGTCCTTCCTTCTCAAAGAGGACTATGATATCAGGGAGGTGATGACACGACTGGCAAATGAATTGGATATAAGTGAGGCAGGGCTGTGCAAAGTCACCAGCCTCACCCTCTCCTCTGGAGCCAACTGGGCCCAGTGGCAAGATATAGATCAGGATGACTGGTCTCCATATATAGTATATGTGTGTGTGTGTGTGTGTGTACGTACACGTACATATATACATACATATATGTGTGCATATATGGTATGTGTGTATATACATGTATACAGGTATGGTGTATATATATATGTATACATACATATGGTATATTTATATATGTGTATATATAGACATATATAAACAGAGAGAAAGAAATAATGAGACATAGATGTATAATGAGACATAAAGAATGAAACATATATGAGGTATATATAGTAAAAATATATATGAGGCATATATAATGAGACGTGTGTGTGTGTGTGTGTGTATATATATATATATACATTTCTGTGTATACACATATGTATATAGTCTCATTCTACATCACGAGTCCATCGCCTCTCTCTCAGGTTGTGGGCAGCGTGTTTCATCACAGGGTCTCTGGAATTATGATTGGTCATTTTGTCAGTTAAAGGTCTTAAATGTTTCTAATTGGTTTGTTTTTAAAATACTGTTATTGTTATTGTTCACTGTTTTGCACACTTCATTCTGCATCAGTTCAAAGCAGTCTTCCAAGGTTTCTCTGATATCATCATCTTCATCGTGTCTCCCAGCATGATATAATCCCATTACATTCATATACCATAATTTATTCAGCTATTCCTCAGTCGATGAGCGGCCCCTTTAGTTGCCAATTCTAAAGTACCACAGCAAGAGCTGCTATAAATATTTTTGTACACATGGGTTCACCTTTCTTTGTTCTCCTTGATGGATGACCCTAGTAATAGTATCAGGGAGTGAAAGGATGGGCACAGCTTAGTGACTCTTGGCACAAAGTTACAAATTTCTTTCCAGAATGGCTCAACCAAAATGTATAAGTTTTCCTACAACTCCTCCCAATTTATGATTTTCCTTTTTTTTGGCCCACTTGGTCAATTGTATGGATGAGAGGTTGCATTTCTTTAATTAGTACAGACTCTGGAGTATTTTTCCATATGACTATTGGTATTTTGGATTTCTTCCTTTGAAAACTGCCTGTTCTTTTCCTTTCACCATTTATCAACTGGGAAATACCTCTTATTCTTGCAAATTTGAATCAGTTTCCTAAATACCTTGGAAAAGAGACCTTTACCAAAGAAACAGTGGAAAGATTTTGCTTCTCAATTACCTGTTTCCCTTTTAATTTTTAACTGCATTCATCTTGTTGGTGCAAAAACTTTTGAATTTCACATAATCAATCTTCTTCTGCTCCTGTTTTCTTCTTCTCTTTCCCCTGTCCAGAGTCTATCACAAGTTCTTACTCTTTTGGTCTTTCCTTTTGTACTATTCTCTGCAATCTATCTCTCAATGACTGGAGTTTGTTTTGCTTAGGAAAAATACCTCCTTGAATCTAGCCTCCCTCTTGTTCTTCATTTCCTACTCCCCTTTCCCTCCCGTTTGCCTGTTGAATGAAATGTATTCCTGTACCCAATTGTATGTGTGTGTGTGTGTGTGTGTGCTGTTCTTTCTTCTTTGACCATTTCAGATAAAAGTGAGGTTCAAATGTTCATAGAGAAAGACTAGATAGTGTAGTAGATAGAGCCCTGGACTCAAGAGTCAGAAAGACCTGAGTTCAAATCTGACCTCAGACACTTATTAGTTGTATGACCCTGGGAAAGTAACTTAACCTCTGTCTGCCTCAGTTTCCTCATCTGTAAAAAGAGGATTAATAATACCAGGGCTGTTGACCTTGACTAAATCACTTACTTTCTCTGGTTCTCTGCAAAGTGAAAGGATTGATCCCAATATTTTCAACAAATATTTATTAAGGCCCTGCTCTATGCAGGATGACCAATCATGATAAAAAGACAAAAATCCATCCTTGTCCTCAAAGAACTTACATTTGGCTAGATGGATACAACATGTGCACAGGTAAGGTGATATAAGCCAATTTCAGGAGGGAGAGAATTCTAACCACTGGAGGGACCAGGAAAGGCTGACTGTTAAGACATGGCACCTGGGGTGGGTTGTGAAGGAAGCTAAGAATTCTAAGGGATGGTGGTATGATAGGGAATGTATCAGGGATACCCTGTGTGAGAAGTTCTATAGTGGGAAGAGTATGTCAGACACACAAGACTTGGGTTCGAATCCTGTCTCTGTCTCTTGACAACAGTGTGGCCATGGGCAAGTCACCTATCTGGACTCTAATTTTTTCCTCTGTAAAAGGAGGGGGTCAGACTAGGTGGCCTCTAAGGTCCCTTTCTGCTCTAAATATATGATCCTATAAATACAGAGTTTGGGAAACAGCTAGTAAAAGCTAGTTTGGCTGGGACATAGAATGCCTAGGGATAGAGGAGTGGGGAGAGGGTACTGTGGGAAAATAAACACGCAAACTAGAAAGGTAGTGGGAGCTAGATTGTAGAGAGCTGTAAATTCCAGGTGGAGGAGATTATATGGAGGGAATAGAGAGCCACTGAAAGTTACTGAGTGACAAAGTCAAGCCTGTGCCTTAACAAGTATTTTGGCAGTTGTGTGGACAATGGATTCAAGAACCGAGTAATGACGTCCATTAGATTTAGTACTTAGGACATCACTGTTGACGTTAGAGAGAGAAAGCCGTGTCAGTCGAGTGGTGGTGTGAGAAGCCAGATTGCGAGGGATTCAGAACTGAGTGAGTGGGAGGACAGCAGAAAGCAGAGGAAAGTTCATCAGGGGACATGTGCAAGCAGGGCAGTGTTGGAACCACCATGTTAAATGTGAGATAGGAAAAAAATGGTAACAGAAAGAAGTATGTAGAAGGTGAGGCAATGGAGTCAGCACATGTAGGTATGTTTTCAGAGGAGTTTGGCCTTGGAAAAATGTAGGATGATAGCTTGTGGATAAATGAAGATAATAGTAGGATAAATCAAAAGGGCTCTCTCTCTCTCTCTCTCTCTCTCTCTCTCTCTCTCTCTCTCTCTCTCTCTCCCTTCCTCGCACCCTCCCACTCTCTCTCTCTCTCTCTCTCTCTCTCTCTCTCTCTCTCTCTCTCTCTCTCTTTGTATGTGTTTTGAGGTTGGGGTAAAACCAATCATATTTTCAGGCAGCAAAGGAAGAGGTCAATATTGGAGATGGGATGGGGGGAGGGGCTCTCTCTCTTCTCTCTCTCTCTCTCTCTCTCTCTCTCTCTCTCTCTCTGTATGTGTTTTGAGGTTGGGGTAAAACCAATCATATTTTCAGGCAGCAAGGAAGAGGTCAATATTGGAGAGGGGATGGGGGGGAGGGAGGGAGGGAGGGAGAGAGGGAGGAAGAGAGAGAGGGGGGGGGAGAGGAAAAGAAGGAGGAGAAGAAGGAGAAGAGAGGAAAAAGAGTGAAGGAGAGAGGAGAGGAAGAAAGAAGCAAACAAATAAAGAATAAAAAGTTATGGGGCTGGGAAGTAGTTTAGTGTACTTGGCTTTGATTTTTCTCAGTAAGGTAGGAATGAAGTTCCCTACTGAGAAGGATGGAGGGATCCAGAGCTTCAAGAGAGAAGAGAAGTTTGAAATTTATGCCATAGTTTGTGTCTCATGGATCTCCAAGATCCTCTAAGATTCTCTGTGCCCTATAGGAGTCAACCACAGAACCTTACCTGTGTGGAATACTTAGTGATCAGTTGATGGTCCTGCAAAAATGTTTTAAGGGTTTTTTTAATTATTATGCTACAAAAATCAACTAGGTGCTGCAGTCGATAGAGCAGGAGACCTGGAGTCAGGAAGATTCTTTTTCCTGAGTTCAAATCCAGCCTCAGCCATTTTCTACCTGTGTGAATCTAGGCAAGTCACTTAATCCTGTTTGCCTCAGTTTCTTCATCTGTAAAATGATCTAGAGAAAGAAATGCAAATCACTCCAGTATCTTTGCCAAGAAAAAACCAAATGGGGCTACAAAGAGTCAGACACAACTGAAAAATGACTAAACAACAACGTAAAAATATCATACAGTTCTTGGGGTTGAGATTTTTTTCTTTTTCTTTTTTCCTTTGTCATTTGTGATCACACACACTCATATTCCATTCCACTTTTTTACATTCACGTGTCAGCCTTCCCAGGGGTATTTCATGCAACCAAAAATCACAGAAACTGTAAGGAGCTCAGAAGTCATTTATTCCAACTAGTGGCTGAGAATCCCTTCTCTGACACCCTCAACAAGTGCTCATCCAGCCTGTACTTGAAAACTCCAATGAAAGGGATCCCATTGCTTCTTAGGCTAGTCCATTTCATTTTTGGACAAGATAGAGCATAGTCTTGAACCAAAGAAACGAATCTCTAATTGTGGAATTGCAGTTGTCAGAAACAGGCTGATACATTCAGGAGGAGAATTTGATATGTCCCCATTCCTCATAAGATACTTTGAATAGGCAAAATAGTCTGCCAAAATAACCTCTAAACTAGACAGTGAAGCTGGTTCATCTTGCCTTTGCTTTTTGGATGTCTAGCATCTAGATCTGATCATGCCATCCCTCCAAGAACTATCTTGTGTTTATTGTATTATACATATGTGTGTATGTATGCATATGAACATGTATTTATATATGTACATATGTATGCATAGCATATATATCTTGTAGATTTATATTCTATCTCCTCTATTAGATCATAAGCTCTTTGAGGGAAGGTACTATTTCACTGCTGTCTTTGTATCACCAACATTTAGCACAGTGCCTGGCATCTGGGATGGGATCAATAAATGCTTGTTGATTGAGATAGAGGCAGGGTGGTCAGTACATAGATTAAGGGCCATAGAGAAGAAATATTGCAGATATCAAGTTGAGAATAATAGAATGTACGCTCCTTGAGGGCAGGGGCTAGTTTACGGTTTTTGCCGTTGTATCCCCAGTACCTAGTACAGTGCTTAGTACATAGAAAGAGATTAATTTGTGCTTATAAGATTGTTGCTTGCTAGTTTGATTAAAATCACAGATCGCACTTTTAAATTTTTATTCTTTTATCCCTATAATTGCACATTTTAAAAATAAAAACTGTTTTGTTCAAGGCTGAGGAACACAGAGCATTTGCTCAGTAATGCTGCTTGGTAAATGTTTGGCAGCTGTCATTGGAACCCAGTCAGAGTTGTGAATAGTTCTCTTGGCAGGCACACAGCCTCCTTACCTCCCTTCCTGGGGTCTGGCTCAGGTTTTCTAGTAATGCCCCCATACATGTCACCATTTAACATCCCTGGCTCCACAGTCTGTACCCAGTACATCTTTTTCTTGTTTCTTCCTTAAAAAGGAAGTTTTGATCCCCGACTTGGTCCCCCACTGCCTGGCTGAGACAACCTTGTAAATGGAGCCTCATGGCACAGCTTCAAGGGAGCAGAAAGGGGCAGAGGCAGAGAAAGAATGACAGGGCCCTGGGGAGGCCAGCAAGCAAAGACCTCAGTCACCCAGAGCTCTTGTTTGGCATTTTCTCCTTTTCCATGCTCAGCTTTTCTCTTGTCTAGGTAGAAGAGAGCAAAGGGTGGAGACTAAGTCCCTGAATTAAAATGTCTGCCCTCTTGCCAGAGTTCTCTTTCAATCAGTTTAGTTGTCAGATTGATCAACAAACATTTGTGCAGGTCCTAGGGATAAAGAGACAGAAATGAGGCTCCTGCCCTCTATAAGCTTGCCTTCTAAAAGCCTGATCTCTGTAGTGACTTCCTCCATGTTCTGTAACCTCCGACATTAATTGAATAACAAACATTTATTAAGCATCCACTATGTGCCAGGCACTATGCTGGGTACTGTGTATTCAGAAGCAGAAGTGAAACAATTCCTACCATCAAAGTGTCCACAATGTAACCAAGGGAAACTCTACTGGCTCATGGTCAGTCCATAAGCATTTATTAAGCACCCACTCTGTGCCAGGGATTGGCACAGGGTTTTTAAAAAGGCAAAAACAGTAGGTGTAAAGCTGGAAGGGACCTTAGAAGCCGTCAAGTCCAAACCCACCCCCACTTCCCAGTTTTGCAGATGAGAAAACTGACATGTTCACATAAAGAAATAAACAAATTAAAAACATTGAGCCATCTGAATCTGAGGGCAGCCAGGAAAGATGATAGAGTGCCAGGGAATACTAAGTCCTGCTCACATAGTGCCAGCTTAGATTTGTGTAATGGCATTAACACTGTTTCAAGGGCATGTGGAAGGCTTCTGGAAGCTGGAGAAGGATGGGTCTTGGTTTCCACCACCTACTTTATAATCTTTTCACTGGTAGCAGAACTCGAGAGAGCAAAATTCATTATCGGGACTCTTAATTATGGATGCAAGGAGCACTCTGCCTGCCTCCTCCCTGAAGTCTGCGTTGAGATAATTGGCATGCCGGTGCAAAGATGGAACATCGGACCGTCTGAAATATTCGGTGGCAGCTCCCCTGAGTCAGTCGCCTTGTCAGATAGATGAAGGGAGGCAATCAGATTGAGTGGAAAGGATGGTGATATAAATAGGAAATGGGTAGCTAAAAATTTCATAATCCTGAAGTACCTCAAGGAGCTGATGGTTTGTCACTGGAAGTGCTTCTGTTACCTGAGATAACAACTCTTCCCTGAGTGTAGTGGGAACACAGATTCCTCTATCTAGAGTTGGAAGGAGCCTCAGAGGTCATCTTGTCCAACCCCATTTTTATAGATGAGTAAGCTGAGGCCTTTGGAGGTTAAGTGACTTATTTGCACAAAGTCACCCAGGCAGGTATATTTTGTGAGTTTCTGCATCAGAAATATTTGTCACCTTCAAAGAGATGACTCTTAACCGACTTAGCTTGGTTGGTCCTCAGACAAAAGACACATTGTCTGTTACATCCCTTGTCCCATACTTTTACCTTTTCCAGAGTTTATGCTTCCCTAGCAGAGCTTTTGAGAACACAGGATCACCCGTAAGTGTGCCCTTGTATCATGGGTGCTGACCATGGTACCTAGCTTCCCTCACTTAAGTCCAATTCACCTACATGTCATGGCTTTTCCTCCCTGATGTGATAGTCCTCTTTGGGAACAAAGGACAAACAACTACAGAACATAGTAGGTACTCAGTGTGATTTATTAAGGGATGGTCAATGCAGAGACCACAAGCCATGGCAGGGTAGATACTGAACTAGAGATTATGGGGAAAAGGAAATCAGTAGAGGGAGGTCAGAGTCTGATAGAATGTAAACCAAAGGGGACATGAGCTGTTTCCTTTTTTTCCTTTGTGTCTCCAGTGGCAAGCATAGAACATGGTACATGATCAGTGTTTAATAAATGCATGCTGATTCATTAGGAATGACAGGGACAGAGATAAAACTGTGGACAAAAATTAAACAATCCCTCAAGAAGCTTATTTCTATGTCAGGTTGGGGTGGGGGCAGAAAGAGAGCAACATGCTCATGTCCACCTAAGTGTTCTGTCCTCCAGACTATACACCCTTAGTTCCTTTCTTACAATCTTAAGGCCCTTCCCCATCCCGACCAAGCTCCTCACAATAATCTCTAACTTCTCAATATCCTTCCTTGTAATAATGAATTATTATCACTAGTATTAATACCTTCCTGTGATCTCACACCTGGAGGGAGGGCCCACATAGGTGAGAATAGAGATTCCTTCAAATGAAACTTGTTTTCCCCAAACCTATGAATTCATCAATACAGGAACTCCCAGCATAGAAAATCCCTTCTCCATAGCAATTGCAGCTCTGTAGTCTTAAAGAGTTCCCTGGGACACAGAGAAGTTATTCTGTTACTTATTCATGGTCACATAGCAAGATGTGAACCCATGGCTTCTTACTCTAACCCTAGTATCTGCTGTACTCATAAGATAATAAGATAATTTCATATGTGCAGATCCTGCTTGTTGTTCCATCATTTTTCAGTTGTGTCTGACTCTTCATGACCCCATTTGGGGTTTTCTTGGCAAAAATACTGAAGTGATTTGCCATTTCCTTCTCCAGCTCATTTTACAGATGAGGAAACTGAGGCAAATAGGGTTAAGTGACTTGCCCAGGGTCAAGTGTCTGAGGCCAGATTTGAACTCTGGAAGATGAGTCTTCTTGACTCCAGGCCCAGCACTCTATGCATTATGGTGCCCCCTAGCCGCCCACACAGCTGCCCTGCAGATCATGCTTGCAGTTTTACAAACCACTTCCTAGAACATGGTCACCCCAGAAACTCACAACAACCCTGCAGGGTAGTGGGGGTGGGACTTGATGTCCACATTTTCCATTTGAGAAAATTGAACCCCAGAGAAATCGAGTGTCATGCTCAGGGTCACACAGCGAGTTAGTGGAAGAGTCAGATGTACAAGCAATTTTCCTGCACACTTTCCAGTACGTGAGGCCTCTCCCTGCCCAGAGGCTGGTCTGGGAGCAGCCAAGTGCAAACTCCATGCAAAGATTGTGCTTTGCATGGCAGTGTTAATAAAGGAGCCCCAAGGAGTCCAGAAACTGATTTCTCTTCCAGTCTGCTGAGGTGATTTCTTTCTGGGCCAACACTATCACCCACCAGGCGGTGGAGAAGGGCCCACAGCAGGGCTGAAGTGTGAGGCAGATGAGCAGCAGCCTGGCGGAGCTAGGGATGCCGAGTGTTTTCATCATCCCACCAGGCCTGTAGCCCAGGCAGCAATCTGGGTCAGCTGTCATTGCCACAGGGTACGGCAGCACAGAGCGGCTGTGCGCCCCATGTGATCCTGTTCCACGCATGCCCCACATGCTCCTGGGCAGAAGGCTTGGTGAGGGTATAATTGCACTCACACTTAGGGAGACTTTGTGTTGCAGATTCAGCAGCAGGTATTGTCAGAAGCCACTAAAGAGATAACTGGAGGGAATCTTCTTTATCCCTGATAAGGTCAATGGTGATTAACAGAGTGCTGGGTGTGTGCAGAGCTCTCTCCTAGCCCCTGTAGAGGGAAAAATGGGAAAATGGAAGGTCAGTCTTTGCTTATAGGGAGTCTGCCTCTAACCCCTGGAGAAAGTATGCATGTGTGGGGAGAAAAGATCACAGACTCTCAGAATTGGAAGGGGATTGAGAGAGCATCAAATTGAACCCACACCATAATAAGAATACTGCTTATTGGTCAATAAGGATTTATTAAGCACCTGCTATATGCCAGACCCTATGCTAAGTGCTGGGGATATGAAGGGAAAAGACAGTCCTTCTCCCAAGAAACTCACAGCTTAATGAGTGTAACTACATGAAAACAACTATGTGCAGATAAGCTACATACAAGATAAATTAGAGAGGATCCACAGAGGGAAATTTTAAGAATGACACCAGTCAACCTCCATGGGCCCACTAGAATTAAGGGGTGGGAGTGGGAGTGGGGAAAACTTCCTGTACAAGGCAGAATTTGAGCTGGGTCTTGAAGGATACCAGGGAAGCCAGGAGGCAGAGATGAGGAGGAAGGGCATTCCAGGAGTGAGGAACAGCCAGTGCAAATGCTCCATGATGGCATGCTTTGTTTGAGGAACAGTAAGGAGACTAGTGTCAATGGATGGAATAATATTTGAGGAGGAGGAGGGTGTAAGGTATAAAAGGACTGGAAAGTTTGGGTGTGGGGCTGGTTAGGAAGGGTTTTAAGCACAGAGAGGATTTTATATTTGATCCTGGAGGTGATAGGGAGCCAGTAGAGTTTGAGTGAGGGAGTGACATGGTTAGACCTGCACTTTAAAAAGATCGCTTTGACTGCTAAGTAGAGGCTGGGGACACTAGTGGGAGGTTAGATTTGAGGTAGGCAGGTCCACTGGCTGGCCATTGCAAGAGTCCAGGCTTGAGGTCATGAGGGCTTATAACAAAATGACAGCTGTGTCAGAGAAGAGAAAAGGGTCTATACAAGAGATGTTACAAAAGTAAAATCTCCAAGCTTCAGCAACAGATCAGATATGGGAGAGGGGTGAAGACATAGTGTGGAGTCACCTAGTGAGGATTACACCTAGATTAACCTAAGTCTCTCTACTATGTTGCTGATGAGTCCAATATCAGCTGCTAGAAAGATCTCCAGTGATGGAGAACTTGCCACCCCCCCACATAATAACCAAATTTACGTTTTAAAAATATTCATTGCTTGGAGCATCTAGGTAGGTGGTGCAGTGGATAGAGCACTGGACCTGGAGTCAGCAAGATTGGAGTTCAAATCCAGCCTCAGACACTTCCTACCTGTCTAGTGACCTTGGGCAAGTCACTTCACCCTGTTTGCCTCAGTTTCTTCATTTATAAAATGATCTGGAGAAGGAAATGGCAAACTGTTCCAATATCTCTGCCAAGAAAACCCCAAATGCGGTCATGAAGAGTCAGACATGACTGAAATGACTGAACAACAACAAAACATTGCTGAGTTTTTCTTAAAATTGAACCAAAATTTGCTTCCCCATTTCTTAAAGAAATATCCATATGTTGGCAGTATGTTAAAGAGGAAGAGCTTGGATTTAGAAGGCAAAGCCCGTATTGCTAGGTAGGACTTGGTTCTGACTCCAAATACAGTGTCCCTTGCAGTACACCACATGTGAACAATCACCGTTAGCTCTCCTACCACTATCCGTCTCTTAAGTGGCTGTGATTGAACTTTCCTGGGTCTCAGGGTCCTCCATCACTAAGATGAGAGAATCAGCCTAACTGACTTCTAAAGGTCCTTTCCACATACAGGGACAAAATGGGAGAGTGTTGAGAGGACTCAAGCTTGGAGGGCTTTCTGGAGGAAATTAACTTTGACCTGTCTTTGGATGAAATGGATAGAAATGTGTTTCTTTTAGGAAGAATAAACTATTCTTGGAGTAGATAGTGCCAGACAGGTTTCTGTTCCAATTCTCAACGTTTCCATCCAAGATGAAGTTGGAACAGAGGACTTCTTGCTTGTAATCACATAAAATTCTACACTGAAGCAGCAAGGTTAGGGGCACTGGAACGCAGGCTAGGTATAGTGTCCAGGAGTGTTGGTGACATCTGAGTTAAAGTTCATCTTCCTCCTCTAGGCTGGTCCACCTATTCCCAGCCCAGGATCACTCCTCATATACAAGATTCCCAAGGGACTATGGCCTGTTGTGCCTACTTAGTGCCATAAATTTAGACACGTAATGGCCTTGGCATGGTGGATAGAGCATTGGGAAGACCTGCCTTCACATCCTTCCTTACATGCTTACTCACCATGTGACTAGTTGTGGACGAGTCATTTGACCTCCCTCAGACTCATTGCCTTCATCTGAAAATTCGGGATAATTTGTTGTTATTGTTCAGTCATTTCAATTGTGTCCAAATCTTCGTGATCCCATTTGGGGTTTTATTGGCAACGATACTGGAGTAGTTTGCTGTTTCCTATACCAGTTCATTGTACAGATGAGGAAACTGAGGCAACAAGGTTGAGTGACTCGCCCAGGGTCACACAGCTAATAAGTGGCTGAGGCAGAATTTGAACTCAGATCTTCCTGACTCCTGGCTGGCACTCTATACCTAGCTGCCCTGAGGATAATTATGGCACCTACTTCCCAGGGATGTTGTGAGACCAAATGAGATAACATTTATGATACTTTGTAAAAGTCCTGTATAAATATTAGTTATTATTATTATACAGCATTTTACAGATATCATCTCACAACAATCATTTGAGGTAGGTGTTATTATTATCCATATTTTTCAGATGAAGAAACTGAGGTAGACAAAGGTTAACTGACTTGACCATAGTCACACAGCTAGGGAGTATCGGAGGCTTGATTTGAACTCAGGTCTTTCTGGCTCCAGGTCCAGCACTCTATCCGCTGTACTACTTAGATGTCTATATTTGACCAAGACCCTTAAAAACAAATTTTTTGACCTTTCTTAGCTCTACTAAATATTGGACTTTAATATACCCATAAATAAAATTCCAGGTTAGCTTCTACTAATGATTTATTATTCTTGTTTAGTTAGATCTGACTCTTTGTGACCCCATTTGTGATTTTCTTGGCAAAGATACTGGAGTAGTTTGCCATTTCCTTCTCCAGCTCATTTTACAGATGATAAAACTGAGGCAAACAGGGTGAAATGACTTACCCAGGGTCACATAGCTAATAAGTATCTGAGGCCAGATTTGAACTCATGGAAATGAGTCTTTCTGACTCCAGGCCCAGCACTCTGTCCATTGCACCACCAAGCTGCCTCCCTACTGAAGATAATTGCCATACAAACAGTAATTGTGAATTTACGCTTTATGAAAGTCCTAAGGGAACAGTGAGATGTGTTTTCTACTTCTTAAGCTTTTAAAAGGACTTCAATTAAACACAGAGTGGTCAGACTCGTCAAGGATCCCAGTGGCCAGCTAGTGCAATGCATTTGTCTTCTACACAAGCATCAAGTGGTTGACCAGCCTCTGCTTGAAGACTCCTTGGGATCCAAAATCCCACATCCTCTCAGGAAGCCATTCTGTTTTGGGAAAACTCTAATGGTCCAGAGATACTCCCTCGATACTCCCTCCTATCAGGCTTCATTTTGTCTCTCCGCAAATGCTATACATTTCTCTTAGTTCTTTCCTTTAGGGCTATTCCCTCCTTCTTATGACAATCCTTCAAACACCTGACGATGGTCATCTTTCTATCCTAAATCTTCTCTTCACCAGGCCGAACATTCTAATTCATCCAGTCAATCCTCATATCAAGTGATCTTGAGACTGTTCACCATCCTAGTTTCCTTCCTCAGAATGGTCTTCAAATCATCCACATCTCTCCTTATTCAATCAGATCAACATGTACTTATTAAGCACCTGCTGTATTTACAAAGGCCATGCCCTCAAGAAGATGACATTTACATGCATTAAAATTTCAATGCAAAATATAATTAAGAAGATGGCATTTATTTTGAAGGAGAAGCCATCAACAAGGAGGAGGATCAGGACAGGCTTCCAGTAGTGGGTAGCACCTAGCCTTTGGTTCAGTGATTAGAAGCCTACTGTTGTGGTAGCCTACTTTGAAATAGCTTCTCTTGAACCCTAGTGTCCTTTTTCTCCTACCTGCTTTCCCCAGCCCCCTGCCAAAAAAATTGATCCAATGTTCTGGGAAGCTAAAAACCAATGGTATTCAAAAGATCTCAGCCTCTAGGTTTGATGCAAGTTACAAACCAATCATGACATTTTCACCCCTGAGAATGTGAAAGTTCTTTTTCTCTCTGGCTGTCTGATGCATCACCTAATAGCAAAACTGTTTTAAGACATTCTTATCAACAAAACCTTTCCATGACCTCTTCTAAGAACACTTTCCAAGCAGGTAACAGCATCCCAGTGGAAGGGCTGGAAAGTTCAGTCCTCCCACCTTCTGCATGTCTGGTGGTACCGACGTTGTCACCTTAAGCAAACATCATGACATGTACCATGTGTGGAATCAATGAAGCTCTCCTACAAAAAAAGAGCATGACCTTCAGAGGATTTGTTATAGCAGCATGATTCATGTGAAAACATTTAGGGAGAAAGCCAATGTTCAGCTCGGTTAAAATGGGTCTACTCCTTCTGCACCATCATCAAAAAGGACTTGAAAGTACATGGGAAACTGTTTTTAAATCTCTCTCTGGTGACTCATACTTGTTTGAAGTCAAAGGATAGATTTGGAGTGAATGGGCATCCCCAAAAGGTCATCATCCTTAGATGAAGATATTCATCCATAAAATGAGGTATTGGACTAATATGATCATAATAGTGCCCTTCCGGCACTAAAAACTATGAGCCTTTTTTTTGGCGGGGGGCAAGGAGGGAGTTTAGACCTAGGACTTTATCAATGGAGGAAACTTGTGGTGTTGAAATTCTCTCCACTGAAATGTATTGGCAATTTGTCTATAGCTTATTCTCTTAGAGAGTTACTTGAGGCCCTGAAAGGTTAAATGATATGGCTAGGGTCATATTGCTAGTGTCAAGGTCTTCCTAAATCCAAGGTTGGTTCTCTATTCACCATGCCACACTGCCCTCTATAAATCATATTGTTCTTCAAGTCATGACAAGGGCCGGGTGTGGTGATGCAGGCCTGTAATCCCTGCCACTCATGGAGGCTGAGGCTGGTGGATTATTTAAGCTCAGGGTTTCTGAGATACAGTAAGACTAATGCCCATTAGATGTCTGTGCTGAGTCTGGTGCCAACATGAGTCTTTGAGAGCTGAGCTGAGGGCTATGAGGCTGCCCAAGGAGGGATGAAACAGACCCAGGCTGGAAAAATGGAGCAGGTCAGAGCTTCTATACTGACCAGCACTGGGATCAGGCCCATGAGTATCCACTGTGCTTTCACCCTGGGTGAGTTAGGGAGAACCAGTCTAAAATAAAATAAGATATAAAATTAAACAGAAAGAGTCCTAGGAGCTAATATACATATAGAACATGGAATGTTAAAGCTGGAAGAGATGTTAGATATCATCTAGTCCAATCTTTTA
Organism: Trichosurus vulpecula; assembly: GCF_011100635.1. Classification (NCBI taxonomy): domain Eukaryota; kingdom Metazoa; phylum Chordata; class Mammalia; order Diprotodontia; family Phalangeridae; genus Trichosurus; species Trichosurus vulpecula. Next base: position 45,101,314 of record NC_050573.1, on the reverse strand, counting down.
TTTTACAGAGGAGGAAATTGAGACCAAGTGAAAGGAAATGATTTGGCTAAGGCCACCTAGGTAATGGGCAGCTAGGTGGTACAGTGGATAGAATACCAGGCCTCAGTTCAAATTTGGCCCCAGATAACTTACTAGCTGGGTGACCCTGGGCAAGTCACTTCACCCTCTTTGCCTCAGTTTCCTCATCTGTAAAATGAGATGGAGAAGTAAATGCCAAACCATTCCGGTATCTCTGCCAAGAAAACCCCAAATGGGGTCATGAAGAGTGGACATGACCAAAATGACTTGAAAAACAACCTAGGTAATACATTTCTATAGTGCGCTTCTTTAAAAAATTCCTACAAGGTAAGCAATTAAATTATCCCTCATTTTAAAGATGGTGAAAATTGAATTTCAGTGAAGTAAAGTGACTTGCCCATGGTCTCATAGCCAGTGAGATTAGAGCCAGGATTTTCATAAAATACAGAATTTCTGAGTTTTAAGTCACTATGAAGTCCAATCAATCTCCGAACAAGAATTCTCTTGTAAACCTATCAAGTAGTTATCCAACCTTGCATTGACCTCCAATGAGGAGGAACCCCCTGCTTCCGAAGGGAGTCCAATCCACTTGAGAATACCTTTTACTTTTAGGAAGCTTTTCCTAAGTTTGCCTCTTGGAAGCTTCTATCCATTTCTCCTAGTTCTCTCTGGGGTCAAATTTGTTCTTGTTCAGTTGTTTCAGTTGTATCCAACTCTTTGTGACCCCATTTGGTGTTTTCTTGGCAAAGATTCTGGAGCAGTTTTCTGTTTCCTTCTCCAGCTCATTTTACAGATGAGGAAACTGAGGCAAACAAAGTTAAGTAACTTGCCCACGGTCACACAGCTAATAAGTGTCTGAGGCCAGACTTGAACTCATGAAGATGAGTCTCCCTGACTCCAGGCCCAGCACTCTATGCACTCTGGCACCACCTACCACCGTATGGGGCCAAATAGCCTAAATCTAATGCCTCCTCCACATGGCAGCCCTTTAAATACTCAGACACAGCTCTTATGCCCTACCTGCCCCTCACCTTTCTTTTCTCCAGGCTGTCACATTCAGTTCCTTCATTTCATATTGCATAAACTTGAGCCTCTTCAACATCCTCATTTCTCTCCTCTGGTCCTTCTCATATTTGTGAATGTTCTTCTTAAATTGCAGCTCCCAGAACTGAGTACAATGCCCCCAATGACTAGTGTAGATCGGACCCAGGTCCTCCTGATTCCCACCCTAGCTCTTCTTCCACTCTCCCGCACTGCCCCCCCGCCAATGATTGTAAGTAGCAGAGGTGAGGCTCAACACTAAGTCTCTTGTCTACGTACCAGAGGTGCATCTGTTGTAGCTTGGTTAGCAAATGACCACTACAGGCTTCCATGTAAATAAGTTACAGATTTATTCCCCTGAATTTATCCTATTCCAAGAAAGGTTTGGAATTGTGTATCCGTGCTTGATTTGGTGACATTAAGAACATTCTATGGCTTTTGCTTTTCTCATGGACAGCTTTACACAAAGTCTCTTTTGATTTAATGTAATTCAATTCAACAAATGTTTATCAATATCTCCTATGTGCCTGGCACTGAGATTAGCATTGACAGAGTCAAAACAAAATTGAAAACAGTCCATGCCTCGGGGAACTTACATTCTACTCTTCTTCCTCTCACTTTTTTAAAGGTAAAAGCAGACTATGATCGACTCAGCCACATCCTTACCATAGTGACCAAAGAACGTGATTTGGCCGTGAAGGAGAAACACCAGCTCCAAGCCAAACTGGAGAATCTAGAGCAGGTCCTAAAGGTAAGGGGCCCAGCCCAGCATTCTCTCTCATTTCTGGATTTGTCAAGACCAATATGAGAAAGAAGGGTGAAGGATAGGGTATGGAATGACAGAGGCATTTATTCAGTAATATTTATACCATTTTTGTTGGGATGCTGGCATCCCCAAGAAGTTGTAAAGGATATCATCAAAAATACAGTTGAAAAAGAACATGGCGACATGGTCATTTGGTAAGAGTAAGTGATGGGCTCCTCTGATAGCCTCATTATGCCAAGTGAATATAAAAAAGGCTGCCTGACCATGTGGGTGAATCCATTACGGTGAACTTTGGGGAGACCATGGACAAAGGTCACACAGCATAGACAGGTTGTGATTTGCATGGTTGGGAGACCGTTACCCATATTAATGAGTTCATAAGACCATTGGAATGTCAACAATGTGGACTTTTAGGTAAACTTTTCTCCTTTCTGTGGTTAAGGGAAAAAACAGTAAGTAATGAAACATTAATGTTTTGGGAAGTGATGCTATAAAACCAATTATGCATTTCCATGGCTTAGGAAGTTAAATACAACCGAGCTGGGAGATTGAGCAGAGAGCCATCCGCCTGGAAATGCAGCTTTCTTAAGTTGAAAGACTCGAGATATCTGTATTGGTTTTTAAGAAAAGAAGAATTCATGAATTTTCAGCTGCTTCTCAGATGTTTAACAACCTTTATTATAATGATCTAACTCTCGTTAGATCAGAAAATTACTTTATCAGGGAGCAGGTAATTGGCTACTAGTCATGCATTTCTGATGGATGGAAATCTGCTTAAATAGACCATTCCCAAGGATGCAGCATATAGGAGAGCAGCTGCTTGATTTGCTAATGATGTAATTGACTTGTGTTCTGATAGCCTCCTGTAGACGAGTCATTTTAATTCATACTTTGCAAGCTAGTATGCAGATGACAGAGGCGTTAGATCTGTCGCCTTTAAAAGCAAGAAGGTGTTCTATCTGGAAGTGTCTAAAGCTGATTATAAAGGGAAGCAGGAGAAAATTTGAAAAGGTGGCAAAGTTTGTTTCTCCTCCTCCCTCCCGCTATCCCCCTCCGGAAAAAAAGAATCTCTGCAACAACTAATTGAGGTGTTTGGGGGCAAGGAACCTGCCCAGGTAGCCTCCCAGCTGCAGTAATGAGGCTGATTTCAAAAAGAAACATGACAACCAGCCACTTTACTCTGATGTATAAAATGGGCCTGAAAATACTCACCCTCTAATCATTGCCTCCAACGAGGTCGGGGAAGTAAGCGAAGGCAAGGGCAGGTAGGTGGTTGGCGCAGTGTATACTGGGCTTGGAATCAGGAAGATGCATCTTGCTGAGTTCAAATCAAGCCTCAGACACTTCTAGCTGTGTGACCCTGGGCAAGTCACTTCACCTTGTTTGCCTCAGTTTCCTCATCTGTAAAATGAGCTGGAGAAGGAAATGCCAACATCTTTGCCAAGAAAACCCCAAAATATGGTGATGAAAAGTTGGACATGACTGAAATGGATCGATGACAAGAAGCAGAGACAAGAGAACAATAGATGTAATGAAAGTAACAATGCAAGTGTGAAATGTTGCATACACTTTCACTTTAGTTCACTGTATTATTCATTTTGCCAAACTGTTTTACTGTTATAAGAGACCTCTCACCAAGTGGGAACAATGTGTAAATGTCTCTAAAACTAAACACATCAAAAAAACTAAAAGTGTAAGAATTTTTTAAAATGCCAGAATGTGACCAAAGAGGAGCTTGGAGGAGGCAGCTCTTTACAGAGACGGGAGACTGAGTATAGAACAATGAGAGGGAGAATAATGTCAGACTTTTTGGCATGGGTTGGTTGGATTTGCTGAACTTTTTTTTCTTTTAACATTCTTTGTTACATGGAATAGGTTTTGGGGAGAGGAAGGAGGAAATATTGGTGACGTAGGTACAAAAGATATCAGTAAAACTTTATTTTAAAAATAAGATAATGGATTTGTAAGACTTTGCAAAACCTTAAAAGCTGTAGAAATGTCAAGCTAGGCTTTTTAGTGTGATTCGCCAAGTGTTCTTTGTTCTCATTTATAGATTATCACAGAGTAACTGATTTGCAAACAGCTCAGCTCTTCTGGGATCATGATGTTCCAGGATCTTTTAGGCTCATTGCACATTACAATGATAGGATCATAGATGTAGAACTGGAAGGGACTATAGAGGCAACTGAGTCCAACCTCTTTCATTTGATAAGGGAAGAAGATGAAGCCCAAGGAAGTTAAGCAAAGGTCACACAGGATGTGGCAAAATGAGGTTTGGAACCCACATCCTTGAAGGACAAGTCCAGGGCTCTTTTACGCTGTACTACAAGAGTGCAACTGGCCCAAGAGCCTCCATTTTATTGGAGAAGAAACTGAGGATCAGACATGGGAAGGGACTTGCCTAAAGTCACAGAGTTGATAAGTGGCAGAATAGAGGCTTACTCTTAGATCCACTGGGTGCAAATCTAGAAATCTTCCAGCTCTAGAACTCTGCTTGTTCCTTGGCATTGAGAAGTTGTCCATTCCCATTTAAAGATCAGTAGGACACAAGCATGAGAGATGATGATGATGATGATGATGATGATGATGATGATGGTGATGATGATGATGGTGATGATGATGATGGAACTGAGGGGATTAGGACAGTGGTAGTAGGAATTGAGTGAATCACACTGACCCCATCTTGTGATTCCATTCTGGAGCTAGCTCACTTGCCTTTCTATTCAATTGGGGGACTGGTCCAACTATTATCTCATGAGAAAACATTATTCAACTGTGGGAATTGGGAGAAAACCTTATTGCATTTTTTGAACCTAGCCATGCATGACTGAGAATCTGGACCACATCTACCTGCTATTTGGAGACCCTTAACCAAGGACCTAGGACCTAGAAATTCAGACACATCCAAAGATTGGTGCAAGGAGTTTTCTCACAATTGTACATCTCAAGCAACCCAAATGTCTCATCTGAAAACTGGTTTGGTACTTATCAATCAGTTATTGTTTCCATATTCTTTTGATTGTTTATAGATACTTGGGAGCTGAAGATGTGAGGGGAAGGGGCTAGAAACTGGGGCTCTGGCATAAGCTCTGGCAGCCCAGCTCGCATGGGCAGAAGCCTGAAGTTTTTAAGTCAAGGCTGTAAGAAACTTGCCAGGATTCTGTAAGAGAGATTCTTGTTCAAGTGTGGGTTGGGCTCAATGACCTCTGAGGTCCCTTCCATACAACTCTAAGACAGAGCTTTTCTGTGGTAGGAGAAAATACTTGCAAAATAGTTTGGAGCAATCTATAGGGTGGGTCCATAGATACTGTGCACACTTGCAATACATAAGTTTAGTTTTAAATCTCTTCAGTTACAGTAGTCAGTAGAAGAAAGCATATGCTAATTGAAGCTACCACCACAGCTGGCCCATCAATGTCATGGAGGAGGATTATATTTTTGAAAGGCATAAAGATATATCTTTCTTGCTTTTTTGTTTTCGAAATATGGCTAATATGGAAATGTTTTGCATAATTTCACATGTATAATTGGCATCATATAGGGAGGAGAGGGAGGAAGAGAATTTGGAACTCAAAATTTAAAAAGAAAGAATGACAAAAATAAATAATACATTTGGAAAAACACATGCAGAGAAAGTTATAAAGTTATAAGGATGGTCAGTGGAACATTGGGTGAATACATTGACACACCATTACTAGGAACAATGGCAGTGTCAATTTGATTATAGTTACAGAACTAGAAAGTGAGAAGGGGTGGAGGTGGAAAGTATCCATGAGGAAGCCCAGTAGATTTGAAGAAGATGCCTGAGGAGATGTTGTTTGTCCTTTGTGAATTGACTTTAAGTGAGGAAGGGCTATTCAGAGTCACCAGCCTCATTTTCTCCTCTGGAGCCATCAGGGTCAAGTGGCAAGATATAGATCAGGATGACTGGAGGTGACCCCAGATGCAGTGGAAGATCTTGGACCTAAGGTCTTTCCCAGGTCTTAATTTGAGGCAACACCCATTCAATGATTAAGGCTAGGTAAGATAAGAGGCAAAGAATGGCCTGAGGAGTAGAGAATAAAGTCAAGCATAGCTGGAACTTGTCTGAAATAGTGACCCAAGAGAGACACTACTCAGGACAGTTCCAGAGCTGAAAGGATTAAAACCCTCAGCATCAAGTCTCTGGTCCAAGCAGCAAGGTCCTAGAAACAGGGAGATCTGCTATATTAGGTCATGGAGAGGCTGCTCTCTGCCATGATGGGGAGGGATCATTGAATCATAATGTATCAGTTCATGGAAGATCATCTGCTCTGACCCATTTCATTGAACAAAGAAAGAAACTGAAGAACCCACATGAACAGAACCACAGACCCTCTGAGGATGGAATTGAAATAATATTCACTAGACAAATAGCTTGTTAGCATGAATCACCTCTTGATTCATTAACTCGTCCTTACTTAGCGAACAGGAAGGGAAGATTAGGGTGGTGTCATAGGTTAAGACAGGTTTGAAGAATTGAAGGGGTGAGAGTGTGTGTGTGTGTGTGTGTGTGTGTGTGTGTGTGTGTGTGTAGAAGCAAAGAAAAAAAGACTTTTATGCACACCAAGGGAGATAAAACAAACTTTGCCCACTTCATGAGTTTGCTTAGATCCCATCCTGGCTGCCAAGGCTATTTACAATCAGCCTTGAAGAGTGGCCTTTTTCGGAAGGAAAACATAGCTCTGTTTCCAAGTGCTATAAACAGTGGATAAAGAAAGAGAGATCAAGAGTTTTGTCCTTTCAAACAAGGAGTGTGGAGGGAGGGAGGACAATTATGTGCTATTTAATAATTGAAAGGAAATCATCACCATGCAATTTTTACAGAATCCTATATGATCTTGCCAAGTTCCTATAGCTGGGAAAATGAGGCTGGCTTGGTGAATGAGAATACTGGGAAATAGGTGGTGGTGACCTTCTTCCCCTGGGTTCTGGAAGAGAGCTCTCCAGACTTTTCTCCTCTAGGAGAGTGTCCAGCACCCTCCTCTAGAGTGGCAGGATAATTATATCCTCAGGACATTTGGGCTTCAATTTTATGCTGGTTCAAGGCTTTTCAGTTTCTTCTGATATCTTTAGGGGATCATCATAGCTTCTACTGAACCCATAACCTTCCCTGAGCAGTGGGATCAATCATTCTACTCTTTAGTAGTAATAAAGGAATGGTGAACTGAACAGCTCACTGACCAAAGAAGTTCTATTGTATAGGACAAATTTCTGAAACACACACACACAGGTATATTCTTGCAGAGAATCTGAATGGACCAATCACCACTGTCTTTGAGTTGCCTCCAGTCTCATCATTCTGATAATTCTCACTAATGAAAAATGAGTCCTCACCAGTCTATTTCCAAGAATTGCAAATCACAACCAGTCAGTCAATAACGTTTGCCATATGCCCAGCAATATGCTAAGCACTGGGGCACCAAAGGAAAAAAAAGGCAAAAAAGTGGCCCCTTCCCTTAAAAAGTATAAAATGGAATGTGGGAGACTACTTACAAACTACATACGTACAAGATAGACTAAGGGTACTAGCCGTGGAGGAGGGTGTTAGAACTGAGAAAGTCTTTGTGCACAAGGCAAGGTTTGATCTGTGTCTTGAAGGAAACCAGGGAAGACAGGAGGCAATGATGAGAAAGGACAGTGTTCCAGGCAGGGAGAATTTGACAGTGCAAAAAGGCAGTCAGGAGGTGGAATATTCTGTGGGAGAAAAGCCAAGAAGGCCAGTATTGCTGGATTGTAGCACACATAGAGGCCGGTAAGGTGTTGGGAAGACTGGAAAGGTAGGAAGAGGTCAGGTTGAGAAATATTGTAAAAGGCAAATGGGAGGATCTGCCTGAGTGAGAGGCAATGCCAAATAGGATCTGCCTCTGCCCAGAAGGTATGATACCTCTGTGTAGAATTCAGATGGAGCTGAAGTTATGAGGGGAAGGGGCTAGAGACTGGGGCTCTGGCATGAGCTCTGGCTGCCCAGCTTACATGGGCAGAAACCATTAGTGAATTTAGAATCATAGCTCAGGGCTGGGTGAAGTCCTCCATTAGCTGGATCTTTGATTGCAACCCAGTTCTGTTTGGAGGTGAACAATGCAATAATAATGGAATCTACTTGATCCAGTAAGTAACAGGGAGTTACTGGAGTTTACTGAGTGAAGGGACGAGCTCTGTGAGAATGGACTGGATAGGGAGGACAACCAAAAACACCCTTGTTCATAATCCTGGCATGTGTCAGAGGAGAGGGAGTGATTTCCTTGATATAAGAACTCCCGGTGAGGAACCTACACCTACAAATATAAATCTGCTCTGCAACTCAAAGTTTCAGTGAAAGGTTGTGATTTAGCCAGGGTCACACAGCCAATATGGGTCAGAGATGGGACTCGAACCCAGGTTTTCCTGACTCCTGGGCTGTCCACTATACCACAGCCCCTCTCACAAAGTACAATGCTTAGCATATGGTTGGAATATAATAAATGCTTAAAGAATTGAATTGAACATGTTTTACCTATGTTATTTCATTTAAACACCTCTAGAACCCTGTGAGGTATAGATTATAATTTAGCAGAAGAGCTATGAAGCTGAGAAAGTTACAGTGTTTCACCCACGGTCACAAAGCTAGTGAGTGTCAGAGATGAGATTGGAACCCAGGTGTTAGCTGAAAGCAACCTCCAGTGCTCTCTAGTCTAACCCCCTCATTTTAGAATAAAGAAACTGAGACTCAGAGACTTGCCCCAGGTCTTAGAGATATAAAATCATAGATTTAGAGTCAAAGGAGCATCAGGGCCTAACAAGACCAATGTCCTCATTTTACAGATGAGGAAACTGAGGCACGGAATGGTTTAAGTGACTTAACCCTAGGTCTTAGAAATAGAAGATTATAGATTTAGAGCTTAAAGGCAATAAGCATCATCAAGACCAATATCTTCATTTTACAGATGGGGAAACTGAGGCACAACATGGTTAAGTGATTTGCCCAGGGTCACACAGATACTAAGTTGAGTTGGGGATTTTAACCCAGTACTACCAATGTCTTATACCTTATGCCACATTGGGATTTGAAGTCATGTGTTCTGAATCTGAACCCTGCCTTGCCATGCTACCCCACATCTTATTCCATTGTTCAGCTCCAAACAGAACTGGGTTGCAATTAAGGAGTCAATTAATGGAAGACTTCACCCAGCCCTGAGGTATGATTCCAAATTCACTAACGACTTCTGCCCATGTGAGCTGGGATGCCAGAGCTCATGCCAGAGTCCTAGTCTCTAGCCCCTTTCCCTTACATCTTCAGCTCCATCTGAATTTTACCACCTTCTTGGCAGAGGCAGAGCCCATGTGGCATTGCCCCTGACTCAGGCAATCCTCTCACAGAAGGAGACCTAATGCTCTTTTGTGTGAGTGTGTGTGTGTGCGTGTGTGTGTGTGCTGGAGTGTGAACTCTCCCTTGTCACTTATCTCACTTTGTCTTCTCTCCTAATACTTATTGATTTGACCTGCCCCCTCACACCTCCCTTACCACTGTATTGTAAACTCCCCAAGGAGAGGATCTGTAGCTCTCTAGGTAGTCAAAGCACCAAGCACAGACCCCTGGATGTAGTGAGAACTCAACCAATTTTTAAGTCTACCAACACATCTTCCATCTATCCAGATGAGCGTTGGAGCAATGAGGAGTGGGCCAAGAGGCCGTGTGACTTAGCAGAAGGAGCCTCATGCAAGGAGAACTGGGTTCAAGTTCACTTCTGCCAGGTGTGGAACCTAGGTGAAGTCCCTTCCCCTGCCAGGGCCTCATTTCCCTGTTGGAGTGGGGAAGCTCAATGGACTGGGACTCACCTCATCATAATCTCATAGCTCTAGGGCTGGAGGGGAGCTCAGAGGCCATATAATCCAAGCCCCTCATTTTACACATGAGGAAACTGAGGCCTAGGGGATCTAAGTACTGTGTCACAGTTTGAATCTCAGCTCTGCTAAGCATTGTGGTCCCATAGAGTCAGACAACCAAGATTTCTTCTTTCCTTTTTTCTTCTTTCTCATCCTTTCTTCCTCCCTTCCTCCCTTCCTTCCTCCATCCCTCCCTGCCTCCCTCCCTCCCTTTCTCCCTCTCTTCTTCCTTCCCTCCTTTCCTTCCTTCCTTCCTCCCTACCTCCCTTCCTTCCTTGCTTCCTCCCTCCCTCCCTCCATTCCTTCCTTTATTTCTTTCTCCTTTCCTCCCTCTCTCCCTTCCTTCCTTCCTCCCTTCCTTCCTTCTTCCCTCCCTCCCTTCCTTCCTTCCTCCCTTCCTCCCTCCCTCTCTTCCTCCCTCCCTCCCTCCGTTCCTTCCTTCCTTCCTTCCTTCCTTCCTTCCTTCCTTCCTTCCTTCCTTCCTTCCTTCTTCCTTCCCTCCCTCCCTCTTCCTTTCCTTCCTTTCTTCCTTCCTTCCTTCCTTCCTTCCTTCCTTCCTTCCTTCCTTCCTTCCTTCCTTCCTTCCTTCCTTCCTTCCCCTGTATCCCCACACTTCTGGAACCACACTCTGCATTCTCAGTCCACAGGAACTTTCCTCAGTCTGTTCCTTATGCTTTCAATGTCCTCCTTCCTCTTCTTTCCCTATTGAATAACTACCTATTCTTTCAAGCCCCCCTGAGATGTCACCTCCTCCAGGAAGCCTTCCTCATTCCTCAGGTGGATAATGTTCTAGGCTTTGTACTTCTCTAACACACTTAGAATATTCCATTGTAACTCTCTGTATTGGTGTCTTATCACTCTGTTAAACTATGAACACCATGATTGATTGATGCTTATTAACCAACTAAACTTCATGTCACAATTAGGCACTGGAATAGGGTTGCCATGGAAAAATGTCAGTTTTCTTATCTGTCAGACACCTAATGATGCAGTACTGCATAGAGTACTGGATTGGGAGTCAGGAAGACCTGAGTTCGAATCCTGCCTCAGACGTTTACTGGCTGTGTGACTCTGAGCAATCCAATTCATCTCTCTGAGTCTCAGTTTCTTCATCTGGAAAATGGGGATAATAATAGGACCTACCTCCCAGAGGATGCTATGAGGGCCAAATGAGATAATATATGTAATATATGCAAACCTTAAAGTACTGTGTAAATGCTAGCTATTATTAAGATGAGAGAACTGGACTAGATTTCTAATGTCCTTCCTAGAGCTAACATTCTCAAAGGCTACAAAGGCAGGCCCCATCTCTTATAATAGTTGACATTTATATAAGGCTTTAAGATTTGCATAGTATTTTACATACATCATCTCATTCAATCCTCGCAGCAGCCCTGTGAAGTGAATGCTGTTATTCATCCCTGTTTTACATATGGGAAAACTGAGGCACAGGGAGGTTCAGTGACTTGCACAGGGTCACTCAGCAAGCAGATGTCTGAGGTCAGGTTCAAACTCAGGTCTTCAGATGCGAAGTTCAGTTCTCTCTCCATTAAACCACATTGCTTTTCTAAAGCTTTTTTTCTGTCTGAGCACCTCAGATACTGGAGTGGTTTGCCATTTCCTCCTCCAGTTCATTTTACAGATGGGGACACTGAGGCAAGCAGGGTTAAGTGACTTGCCCAGGGTCACACAGCTAATAAGTATATGAGGAGGTCAGATTTGAACTCTGGTCTTGCTGACTCCAGGCCAGGCCCTCTATCCACTGCACCACCTACCTGTCCATTTTGAAGGTGTGGCATCATGGATAGAGTGTTGGATTTAGGGCCAGAAAGACCTGGGTTTGGCTCCTGTAACACCAGCTTTTTGGCCATGAGTAAGTCACTTAAGCTCTCTTGGTCTTAGTTTCCTCTTCTGTATAGTGGGAACAAAAAAAATAAAATCCTGTAGTACCTACCTTTCAAATGGGATTGTGTATGTGAAGCACTTTCCAACCTCTAAAGCACTATATAAATAAATATCAATTGTTGTGGTGGTTGTTTTCCTTCTTGGGCCAGATCTATAATCAGCTCCTTGCAAGGCTCTTCCTTCTACCATGAGATCAGAATCTAGTCTGTAGAGACACTGAGAAGGCAGCATTGCATAGTGAGTAGAGTGCCAGCCTCTGAGTCAGGAAGACCCAGATTCAAGTCTTACCTCTGACTCCTGTTGGCTGGGTGACCCTGGGCAAGTCAGTTATTATTATTGTAGTTGTTGTTGGAGGCAATTGAGCCAGGGTCACAAGTAAGTATCTGAAGCTGGATTTGAACTCAGGTCCTCCTGACTGGTGCGCTATTCACTGCACCACCTAGCTGTCCCTTTTTATTATTATTATTATTGACTAAGAGATCTCTAGGGTCCCTTCTACCTCTATATCTATGGGCTATTTGTCCCTATGGGCAAATCTAGGGAGTGTCCAGAGGAGATCAAACCAGGACAGTGAAGGACCTTGCACCCAGATGATATGAGTATTAGTTAAAAGGACTGAGGATGTTGGACCTAGAGTAGAGAAGGCTCAGGGGCAGGGTGACAGCTCTCTGAATATTGGACTATCTGCTGTGAGAAATGAGGGATCACACTTACGGATCTTCAAAGACTGGTCCCAAGTCTCATAATCTGTAATATTTATGTGGTGCTTGAAGATATGTAAAATGTTTCCCTTACATCATCTCATTCTGTTTGACACCAGAGGGTAGAGCTGAGGAACGACGGGTAGAAAGTGCCCAGAGGCCAGTTCAATCTTGATGTTGGGAAAATTTTCCTAACATTTGAGCTATTCAAAAAGAAATAGAATGCCTCAAGACGTGGTAGATTCTGCCTCCTTGGAGGTCGGCAAGCAGAAGCCAGACAATCCCATGTCAGGTATGGTGTAGAAAGGATTCCCTTCATATCTGGGTTGGACTCAATGTCTGCCAAAGCCCCTTCTGATTTTCCAGTTCTGTTTCTGAAATTCACCAAGTTTGGGGAGGAAATTCTTTATTATAGGGATATAGTTTATACAGTTGAAAATCTTGTATGACAACTTTCCTTTCCAATTTATAGATGAGGAAACTGAGGCCTAGAGGATAAATTGACTTGCCCAATGTCACACAGATAGTGAGTGGCAGGGCCTTGATTCAAACTCAGGCCCAATAACTCCAAATTTATTGGCCTTTTTACATTACTATATTCCTTCCCATGGGATCGCCTCATCTTTAAGACAAAAGGAATGTGATATTGACACATAGAGCCATATGACCTTCCCCACAAGGTACAAATGGCACTACTCTGAGCTAAAGCAATATCCAATAAGGTTGCATATATTAACATGCCATCTTTAATTTGCAGGGCAATCCTATGAGTTTTATTCATTAGAAGTTGGATGGCCCCGAGCAGGGAAATCTCAGATGTGTAATTTTCTTAGTTGCATTATAGGGCAAAGAGGTGCTTCAGTAATGGGGTCGTTACATGCACAGAGGCCTTGCTTGTCAAAAGCTGCCCAAGAGAGTTTGGAGAAGGGACATATTCAAATTGCAGGTCTGTTTCTGTAGGAGATCCCTGCCTTTTCTCCTCTGCTGCCACGGTCAGCTGAAAAGGGAGAGAAGGAGAGAGGATGCTCTCACCTGATTATTGGAGGAACAGAATACCAGCCAAAGCAGTTCATGCTAATTAAAGTGTGATGATCAGGTGACAATAATTGGACCTTGGGACTCGAGTATCTGGTGTTCACAATTCCATAGGATAAATGCTGGGTTGAGAACATCTTCTAGAACAAGTGGCAGTCTGGAGGTTTCTACAGGCCCCTCCTCAAAATAGCACTGTTCAATACATCAAATCAAAACACATAGGGTCACAAATAAAACCAATTGTGGAGAGAAGAAAAAAAAGAAATTTACACATTAACTTTACTGTATATTTAGAGGGAATAGCAAGTAGTAAATAATGGATTTGCAGCTTCATGTGCAATCATCTTTTTATTATACTATGTTATAGGAATGCTTATTTTTCCATAAACTCAAAATAAAATAAATGTTGAAAAAGAAATACAGTTATCAAAGAACTTTAAAAAAAATCAAGTTCACAGACCCCAGGTTAAGAACTCCGGGCCAAGAGGACTGTGGGATCATAAATAGAAATGCGAGGGACCACAGAGGCAATTTGACAGATGAGGAAACAGAGAAGTGAAATGATTTGTCTTCCTGCTGTTCCTCACACATGACACAACATGTCCCATCTTGGTGTCTTTGCATGAACTGGGCCCCATGCACAGGAAGCTCTCCTTCCCTATCTCTACTTCTTGAATCCTGGTTTCCTTCAAGACTCTCAAATGGCACCTTCTGCAGGAAGCCCTTCCTCATCCCCTTAGCTGCTAATACCTTCTCTGCCAAAGTTCTCTTTTATCTCCTTTGGACATATACACGCGTTATACACATGCACACACATGTACAGGCATATATACACACATACACAGAGACACATGCATACGTATGTAAGTATATGTGTTGATATACGCATATAAAATTTACAAGTATACAAAGACTTTGGAGGTACCTTCTGTGTATATATGTACACATGTGTATGTACATATATGCAAACACATGCATGTACATATATGTTCACATATGTGTGTTGTTTCCTATATCATAATGGAAGCTCCATGGGGAAAGAGACTGTATCCTCGGACCTGGCTCCACAGCAGACCCTTAATAAATAATTGTTCATTGATTGACCTGGGTCATTAAGTAATAAGCAACAATGGTAGCATTTGAATCCAGGTCCTTTCTACTGTAAGGTTCTGTCTGCTTTAAGGGAAACCCTACACCCCTCCCTGGGATGGTAAAGAGTCTTAAATCTCACCAAATGAAGACCTGTTAAAACAACTGGGAGAGATTAAGCTGGAGAAGACTCTGGGAAGGGACATGAGAGCTATCTTCCAGGACTTGAAGGATATGACCTGCTCTGTTTGGTCTCCCAGGGTAGATTAAGAGCGAATGGGTAGAAGTTGTGAAGAGGCAGATTTTGGCTTGAGGCCACGTAACGTTTTCCCTCATTTAGCACTGTCCTAATGTGGAAGGGGCCTCCTCAGGAGGCGGGGGCGGGTGGATCCCCCCTCACTAGCAGACTTCAAGCAAAAGATGGAGGACCATTTGTTAGATGTGTTATAAAGGAGAGGATTTCTCCCCCCTCAGATATTGGTTGGATTGGGACCATAAAAGCATTAAGACAACTTTGATTCTAAGTACAAAGGAAAACAGATCTATGTGTGCTTGTAAAATGTAGCGTTAGATCTGGAAAGGATTTATAAGCCATTTAATCAACCCCCCCCCCCCCTCGTTTTACAGAGAAAGACACTGAGCCCCAGAGAGCTTAAATAATCTGGCCAGAGTCCGACCCAGAGAAGAGCTAAGAGTGAGACAGTTAGGTAACACAATGGGTAGAGAGCATTGGGCCTTGAGTCAGGAAGACCTGAGTACAGATCTATTGCTCAGACCATTAATATCTGTGTGACCTTGGGTAAGTCATTTAACCTCTGTCTCAGTTTCCTCAAATGTAAAATGGGGATAATAACAGTGTCTACCTCCCAGGGTGCTTGTGATGGTCAAATGAGATAATATTTGTAAAGCACTTTTTGCACAAAGAAGGCGCTTAATAAATGCTTCTTTCCTTCCATCCTAAATTTCATCAGCTGACAAAAGCAATCCCTTTGGTGATTGGTTATTGAACGTAAGGAACAATAGGAGGAAGGTGACTTGTCCCCGCCCTGTTTCTTTAAGAACTGCACTGAATGTAAGGGGAGGAGACCCTTCAGACATGCAAAGTCCTTTACATACAGCACCACATTTGCGGCAGGGCCTCTCTGAACTTAAATTCCTATCTACCATTAGCATTGTCTCATGTTGACTTTTTAGCTTCCAAATAAATACTACTTACTTCTTAATTATTATTATTATTATTAATTTTGAGACCCTTTCACATGCTGGAAGTACAGCGGCCACTCACAGACTTGGTCACATTACTGATCAGCCCACCTGTGTTGGTCACTTCCCCCCTCATTTCTCCACCCCCCCACTTCATCTTGGTGCTGGATTTAATGTGGCTATCAGATTGCCTTAGAACTCCCAGTGAGCAATCCACCAGCCTTGGTCTCCCCAATATCAGGTTTTTCAGGCACGTGTTACCACACCTACCCTTTCATGTCTCAGTACTGATAGTCACATTTAGTTGAAGACAGCACAAGGCCTTTGCTCCCTGACCTGTAATTTGCTATTTAAGGAATCAAACCAAAGATGGATAGTTCTTTGTTGAGGTGTCTCTGTCCCCTACTGGGCAATGCTAATTAACTTCTCACACTGAGAAATGATAGCATAAGATAATTTTAGGCATGAATAAAGAACTGTATTCCACCCCTGAAAAAAAAAAAAGAACAGCAGGCATTGGGTAAGTCTGGAGTTAGGGTCTAGTTGGCCTGGGTAATGAGCCTAGAGCAGTGGTTCTTAACCTTTTGTGTATCCTGGACCCCTTTGGCAACCTAGTGAACCCCATAGACCCCATTCTCAGAATCATGTTTTGAAATGAATAAAATATATATGATTACCAAGGAAATGAATTATTTTTTAAATAATATTTTAATTTTTCCCAAACCAACTATTTTGAAATACTGTTATTAAAATATTTTATAAAACAAGTTCAAAGACTTGTGAACTCCTGGTCTAGACAATTCCAGACTTTTTATCATTCTGAGTATCAGGTGGGTACTTGGTTATTCCCTGATGGGTGATTCACATTTTCTTCCAATGCCTCAAAATATTTGTGGGTTAGGGATACCTGTCCATAGATTTTGCTTCTCTGGGAGTCAAGAGTATTTATATTGAAATATGTGGGAAGGCATTATTGTATAAAAAGATCATTTTTTTTGTAAATATTCAACTCGATTCCATAGGCATTTATTAAGTAATTACTATATGCTAGAGTCCTCCTGAAAGATCTTTTCCTTTGATTTTTCATCACGAACCCAAGTTGGCATAGAAGACTATGCCAATGGAGTGCATGGTCCTTTCTACATTGCTAGAAAGGAGGACAGTTCTGGAACTAGTTTGTGTCTGATTAAGGTGACCAGTCGGGTTTAATACAGTGAGGCTTACCTGAATCTTTGGTGAGGAATTCTTTGTCCATGACAATCCAGGAAATAAAGAAATAGGCAAGGTGGCCCATGGCCCTATGTGGTTTCCTTGTACTTTGCAGTGACCGTGACCTAGAGGTGGGAAAGGGAACAGAGTACTAAGAATCAGTTTTATGCCATCTCCAGATGTTAATGTAGTTGTTGGTACTCAAAATCAGAGATCCTTCTCCAATGACCAGTGTGAGGCAGTGTAGTATACTGGCTAAAGAGTTGCCTTAGAAGCGAAGAAGTCCTAAATTAAAGTCCAGACTGCTATATACTGACTGTGTGACCCTGGGTAAGTTACTTAACATTTTACTGTCCCAGATAACTCCCTAATTCTAAGGTTCAGAGAAGGGGCCAACTTGCTTAGTAGAGATTCTCATCCAGATTTCCCCATAACAATGAAATCATGGGTTCCATCACTATACCCATATCTGTCCAATGATCAATGAGTGGGCATAACCCTGGACCGAATGAATCACATCAATCTTGACAATCTCCTTATAAATGAAAACAAAAGATAGAAGGAGTTTACGGCTAACTATAATTGGTTGTTTAAAATGGGTACAGCCAACAATATTTTTAGCTTTTAAGTACAATAAAATTTTATTTTAAAACATAAAAACCATTCTTATCTCATCCAGAAACAGGTAGCTGGCCAAATTGGGCCTTCAGGCAGTTTTTTTGATGACCCTTGTTCAAGGTTTGACTCACAGGATCTCCAAAGAGAGGCAAATAAAGGACTTGGCAGGGTTGGTTTCACTGGAAGCCCAAACACAGCATTATTTCATGGGACATTTGATCATTTTCTATCACCGTGCTTGTGTTCAGTGTTTGCAAAAAGATTACCATGAAAATAATTGTAGCTTATATGATGGCTTCTATTGTAATTAATAACGTAGAGAAATTGTGTGAAGAACTGAGCAAACGCTCCTAATTTAATTGATGTATATTTTGATACTTAGTAATTTAATCATAGTAATAATGCCTTATGTACATTATTTTATTTGATCCTCACAACAACCCTGGGAGATAGGCACTAATTATTATCTGCATAGTACAGATGCAGAAACCCAAGGTTGATAGGGGCAAACTGACTTTCTGAGGGTCACAAAATTAAGTGTCTAGGACAGGATTTGAACTTAGGTCTTCCTGCCTCAAAGTCCTGTGTTCTATGGATACATCATGCTACAAAAGTGTTAAGGCAAAAATGGCAAAAAAAAATTTCAGAAAAATATGGTTCAGGAGTAAGCAGAGGGAGGCCAGATACTTGTAGAGTCCCCAGAGCCTCATGCCTGTATATTGTGAATACTTTCTTGAAAAAAGGATTTGGAAGACACTTGCCATGGTGAGCACCAACTAAGATCACAAAAACAAAATTGATTATATTTTAACAAATAGGAAACTACTCGTTCCTGATGTAGCAGTCGTTGCTGAATCAGCTCGCTACGTAGAGTTGGACTGATTAATTAGAACAAAGATCAAAATGAATGCAAAATTAGAAGAAAGAATAAATATTAAAAATGATTTTCAATGAAGGCAATTATAATCTGACCTACTTAAACATATTATTCAGACTGAAAAGTGGGAAATGGATGGAAGAAATACATTGACACTTTTTGCCAATTTTATACAAAAGTTTAACCAATAAATCACTTGTCCCAAGGACACCAAAGGAATCTGAAAAACTGTTGTAGTCAGCAAACACTCACCATACTTGTCAATCAGAGAGATGTGGCAGTCATGGGCATCACTGGTTTCAAATATAAATGACTTTGTGAAATCAAAGAAGTTTATAATCCTCCACTTAAATGTCAAATTAATCTTCCAGCCAAGAGTCAGCCTTGGATCACTCTTACCATCTGCTGCCTTTCCTCCTACATGTGTGCAGCTAAACACAGGTGAAACAAATCACACAACCATTCTGATTGGGTCCACTACAAACTTATGTTATATAACCTCAACTGGGCCCTCACTGCTGCTTGGCAATACTTCTATATCTCCCTTATCAACTCAGTATCCCACTTACCAAAGTGACACCTCTAAACTTTTCCATCCCTCCTCAAACATCCCGTGGATTCCTCTCCTTCCCACCCTTTTGGCTAAGAACCTTGCCTCATTTTTTACTAAAATAAAATGGAGATCATTCAATGAGAATTCCTTCTTCTCCCTTCCTCCTTATCACCCTTCACCCATATGCCTACTGCCACAATCATCTCCTTCATCCCTATCTGACATGATGAGGTGGTGGTTCTCTGCCAAAGCCAAAGTAGACCCAAAAATATAGTCTAAAGCATTTTACAGTGAATAGCCTTTGTCTTCTCCAGGTGGTCCTATCAACTTATAACACCGGGTCCCATTTCTTTGGTTTCCTTTTATTATAAATTAGGCAGGGGAAGGTGAGAGAGAGGGAAAATAAAGAGTTACTCATTGAAAAAGGAAAAGGAAAAAAAATTACTAAGACAAGAGTTTGAACCCTAACTCTGTCTCTTCCTGCTTTTGTAGCTTTGGGCAAGTCATTTTTAACATCTTTGGGTCTCAGATTCTTCATCTGTAAAACAAGAAGGTTGAACTAAATGGCCTCTAGGTGCCTTCTAGCTCTAGATCTATGATCTCGGGAATTGAAAGGAATGCAAATCAAGAGCAAAGAGAGACAAGGAAGGAAGAGGAACAGGGAAGAAAAAGGAAGAAGTGCATTCACTGATGGGTGATAAAATGGTACCAATCCCTGTCTCAGAAACCACTTGGTGACCCCAGTGCCATAGCATGCTAACCCCTGGCCTAAAACCATGCAGTCATCAAATATCTTATCAATGTCTTCAACATGTCCAATACTTTGGAAATACAGAAATACCACCTCAAGGAGCTTACAAAATGTCTCCCAAAACACACTCATATTTTCAAGCAATTGAAAAGCTATTTGTGTATTTCCTTAAATTAAAATAAAAACTTTAACAAAAATCCTTCATAGACTCTCACCACTTTCTATGTAAACATCCCTTTTAGTGGTGACCAATGAGATGGGAAGCTTCTCCTAGAAAGACAGTTGATCCTTGGGAAAGTCTCCAAACCAAGTGAGCAAATGTAAAATCCCAACCAAGACAGGACCTCCCAGCTTCAGATCCAAGGGAATGGTAGTACTCAAAAAGGATCATGTGTGCAGACTCTGGAATGCAGCTTTGGGAGAAGTGGTCTGTGTTCAAAAGGATAATTATCTAATTTAGGAAAGAATGTAACTTATAGTGGATTGGCCCTTAAAAATAATTTTGAGATCCAAAACTCTTTCCACGCTTTAGAAGTCATTCATTTTCATTGGCCATACTCTGAGTAGAAAACTAATTTATCTTTTTTTCCTCTAAGGCAAAGAAAAAGATACTTCAGAACAGATGTGTTGGATTGGTTTGGTTTTATGGACTATGTTGTTGGGTTTTTTTAAAAATTATAATCATTAAATATTGTTGTAAAGAAAGTCTCTATAATAAAAAAATGACTGGCATTTAGTAATGCTTGAGTCCTTGTTATGCTGTCAATAGCTTATAATTTTTCTTTGGAGAGCTGTTTGTTCATATCCTTTGACCACTGATCCATTTCTCCAAGCAGTCTTTATGTCTGACTAAGTATGTGTTTTTGTGGCGGCCAGCAGACCAAAAATAAGACACTTCTACCCTTTATTTAGAGGCACTTAGCTTGTGGTAATTCAGTCCAACTCAACCAGCATTCATTGAGTACTTATTACATTCAAGGCAACGTGTGAAAGGGACCGTGGATAGAGAGCTGGCCTCGGAGCCAAGAAGATCTGGATTCAGCTTCTGCCTCTAACACATATGAGCTTTGTGCCCCTAGGCAAGTCCTTCAATGTCTCAGTGGGCCAGGCTATTCTCTAAGTTACAAAGTCCAGAAAAGGTGCCAACCTGCATTGGAAAAGAGAGTTGCCTCATTTGCAAATCTCTATATCATTGAAATCTCAGATCTTCTCTCAAAGGAGGCAGTTAGGGGGTAGAGTAGATGGAACTCTGGATTTGTAATGAGGGAGACCTAAGTTTGAATCCTGCCTGAGAACTAGGGAAAGTTACTTAACTTCTGCCTCAATTTCCTCATCTTAAGATGAGTATAATAGTGGCAACTACGTCACTCAGAGGGTTGTTGTGAGGATCACATTGTATAAGGGGAACAGAGAATTAGCATTTACATAGTACCTCCTGTATGTCAGGCACTGTGCTAAGCACTTTACAAATGTTATCTCATTTGATCCTTACAACAACCCTGGGAGGTCAGTGCTGTTATTATCCCCAATTTACAGTTGAGGAAACTGAGGCAAAAAAGAGGCTAAGTGGCTTGCCCAGGGTCACACAGGTAGTAAATATCTGAGACTGGCTTTGAACTTGGGTCTTCCTGACTCCAGGCCTGGATATTCTATCTACTGTACCACCTAACTGTTTCTAACATATGTGAAATGTTTCACAAACCTTAAAGCACTACATAAATGCTAGCTATAATTATGTTGTGCTGGTTAAGTGCTGGAGATACAAAGACCAAGGAGAAATAGTCTCCCTCCTTAAGGAACCAACACTTTAATTAATTTCCTTCTTCAACTAGCACGCCACAGATGGAAAGGGAAGTTGAGTCAATTTAAATCTCAGTTGATTTTGCCAGAGTGAACAGAAATGTCTTTTTGTTGCATTAAGTATTTAATTTAGCAAAGGCACCATCATTCAAGGACCTTACACTGGGGGTGGGGGTGGGGGTGAGGGGTGGGGGTGGGCACCAATTGAAATGCTAATATCTGCCCCAGCTTGTCAGTTTCCAGCATAAAGTACTCAGGATTCAATTCCTAGAGCTGTAGACCTTGAACAAGTGTCTCTGTCTCTGGGCCTCAGTTTCCTCCTTTTCAGAATGAGGGAGTGAGACTAGCTGGCCTCTGAGGTCCCTCCTTCAGCTCTCACTGTGGGATATGATGATCCTATCATCTTAATGTACTTCGCCACTCTAACTCCTCTCCCTGTCTCTCCCGCCTCTGTAGTATGACGGGTCGTATCGGCTTATCATGGAATCAAACACCCTCCACCAGAATTTTCTAGTCTAATTAATGTTTTCAAACTCATTTCCTGTGTTCCACCAGAAGTCCCTGACAGTATTTTCTGCTGCACAACAGCTGATAGGAACAGCAGCGTGCGGGGATTGACTGGTCTAATGAGAATATTTGGTGGACTTATCTACCAGTTCAGACAATCTTGGGAAACAGGAAATGTATTACTTTGGAGGTTTCATTACACATACCCACTCATATGGAGCCAGATATTTTTTTAATAAGAGACACGACCAGCTTAGATAGCCTTGTTCTCACAATGTCAGTTGGTCTCCTCTGTGAGGGGTGGAACAGGGGTAGGGGGAGCTGTCCAATGTCCATCTCCAGACAATGATGGATTTCCTTAGCATTCCTCTCTGACTTGTGATTTGGGCAAGAGAGATGTGAATCCTCTTCTTCACTGGCCCTTCCAGCCTCCTTTTCCACATTAAAAAATCGGCTTCCTTGGAGAGTTGGATGTCCTCTTTCACTAACTTGCTAAGAGACCCTCTCTTCTCCCCAGTTTCCTCATCTTTTTTTTCCCATTTAATTCCGATAGAATGGACATCAACCAGACCTCCCCCCCCCACTACTACAAAGGGCAGTTGTAAAAGAACAAATACTAATAATGCTAGTGAAAATAATGAGTTATCTTTCTAGAACATTTCAAAATTTCCAAAGCGTTTCCCTAACAATAGCTCTGTGAGGTGGGGAGTACAAGCACCGTCATCCCATTCTACAGACCAATCAGTCAATCGATCAACTAATCAATTGGGAAACATTTAGCATTGTGCCAGGTATGGAGAATAAAAGCCCAGCATTAAAAAACACCTCAAACACCTTACGTTCCACTGAGAGCGGGGGAATAACATGTATATAGTCAACCAACAAGCATTTATTAAGCACCTACTATGTGCCAAGCACTGTGGTAAGTTTTGGGGATAGAAAGACAAAAGTGAAGTGGCTCCTGCCCTAAAGGAGCTTACATTTTCCTGGAAGGTGTATAATGTTTTTACAGATAAGTAAATACCGGATATTAACTAATTATATACAAAGTTGTGGAGGAGGGAAGGAACAACTGGAAAAATCAGGAAAGGGGAAATCTTGAAGGGAGCTGCTAGCAGTTCCAGGAGGTGGAAGAGGGAAAGGAGAGCATTCCAGGGACACAGCCTGGGTAAAGACATCTAGGTAGGAGGTGGAATGGTGTATGTGTCCAACTGAGAAAATGATTGCATGGTTAAGGCACTAGCACCAAATGACATAGTAAGTATTTGAGGTGTATTTCAAACCCAGTTCTCCTATGCAACAAGATCAAGAACAGTGTTCTTTCTAAAAATGGATGTGCTTTGGAAAGTTTCAAACAGTCGATGGAATATGAAGTGGTTGCATCATTAGAAAGGCATAGTAAAGGTAAGGTAGGAGGACATGCTAGGCATGGGGCACAGTGGGTGTAAAGACAAAGAGAGGGGAGATGAAGAATCCTGTTCAAGGAACAATGAAGGAGTTTGTTGGAATGGCTAGATTGTAGAGTACATGGAAGAGAGTAAAATGTAAGGAGACTGGAAAGGTTGGAAGGGGCCAAGTTGTGAAGAGTTTTAAATGCCAAAAGACTTTGCATTTGATTCTGGAGGTAATAGGGAGCCAGTGATAGACAAACTGTCAGAGAGAATGATGAGAACATTCCAGATAGAGTGATAGCATGTGAGCAGTGGGTAGGAACATGAAAGGTTTGTTCAGGGAATGCTGAGATTAACTTGGCTAGAGAGGAGAGATCACATTGGGAAATAGTGGGGAATAAATTGTATCATAGCTTTAGAGTAGGGAAGGACTCCAGATAGAGGAATGGATTGGGAATCAGAAGACTCGTTTCAATTCTCCCTCCCCCAATCTCTGTCACATTACCTATGCGACCTTGGGTAAGTGCTTTTACTTCTCTGGACCTAAGTTTCTTTTGTAAATTTGCAAAATGAGCACATTGGACTAGATGACTTCTAAGATTCCTTCCAACTCTTAATCTATGATCCTATGATTTGGTCCAACTCTGTAATTTTATCAGATGAAGAAACTGAGACGCCCCATTCCCCACCAAAGTTAAGTGACTTGTCCAAGGTCACACAGCAAGTGACAGAACCAGGATTTGAACCCAGATCCATCTAGCCTTCCCCTCAAAAGTTTACCTTCCATATATTCTCATATATATCTTGCATGTACCTATCTATTTACAATTGTCTCCCTCCTTAGAACATAAGCTACCTGAGGGCAGGAACTGTCTTTGTCTTTCTTTGTATCCCAGGGCACTTAGCACTGTCTGGCACTTAGGAAGAGTTCAATAAATGTCTGTTGATTGATTTCATGATCAATTTGACCTCTTATAGTTTAATTATTTCATATGTTAAATGGAGAAACTAACACCTACACTACCGAAAGCATCCTGTATACCTCAAAGTACTGTGAAATGGAATCCTGACCAATGAGGAAAAAAGGCATCTCAGAGAAGGATGAGTGCACAGGAGCTGTCCAGTCCAACTCTCAGCCTTCAGGAAAGTGAGAGCTAGAGCAAAGCTTGGGGGAGGCTATTGTTCTAGTGCAGGGGTGGGGAACTTCTGGCCTGAATCCAAACTTCACAGAACAATTCCCCTTAATAAAAGAATTTGTTCTGTAAAATTTGGACTCAGTCAAGAGGCCCCATCCAAGGACCTAGAAGGCCACATGTGTGGCCTCGACGCAGCAGATTCCCCACCCCTGCAACAGAATGCAACCTCAGAGGTTTGCTCAGGATCTGGAAACCTAAGGATTATGGAATCCCTAGGCTGCTCTGAAAGCAAGCACATGGTTCAAAACAACAACACATTTTCTGTCTCTGAAGAGACAGGAGAGTTCTGTTGTAGAATGTGGCTTTTTGCCAGCTTCTGAATGTGAAGACAGGAGAACAAAGTGTCTAAGTTGTCAGACAAGGTCACTATATCAGATAGTTTTTTGCTGAATTGTTTTCCTTTGTTATAAGGGAGAGTTCAATTTGGGGTTGGGGCTGGGGGGAACAGAGAGGGAGGTGCATGGCTTCAAAAAGTGACCGTGATGCAAAAAAAAGGGCATTGACAAAAGGAGGAGGAACAGGAAGGGTAGAAGAATTAGGAGAGGGAGGAGAAGAATTAGAAGGAGGAAGAGAAGGAGGGAAAGGGGGAACAGAGTGTGTGCAATGGCACAATAAAGAGCTTGGAGTCTGAGCCCGAAATCAGAAAAGGCATTTATTATTCTTTCTCATGAGAAAGGATGCCATCCAAACAGTAGAGGTTGGGGGTGCTTTAATTATATTTTACATTTATTTGGTTTGTATACATGGGTACCTCCCCTGAACAGAGTACAGGAGAGTACCAAGGACTCAGATGGATGCCAATCCTTTTATAGACCCTCCCTTCAAATCTCCCGCCAGGCTCTTCATTGGCCAGATACAGCCCCATGACTGCCTACATCATGCCCTCCTCAAAAGGCTTGTTTAGGCATGAGTACAAGCCTCTGACCTTTCACATGACCGATCTGACTCTGCTAGATCAGAGCTCTGATTGGAAGTAGTTCCAATCAGTCAGCTGACTTATATTCTGCTAAAGCTGGGGCGGGGGGAAGGTGGAGGACGAAGAATAATTTCATCTCTGTGGAAACAAAACTCTTCCCCCATCTCTTACAAGAGGAAGAATGAAATAAATGGGAAGAAGGGAAAGGAGAAGGTGAATAAGGGGAGGAGGGAAAGGATGCGCAGAAGGAAAAAGAGATAAAGGAGGAGAGAAGGAGATCTAAGATTTATAAAGCACTTTCTCACAAGTTCCTGTAGGCAGTGCAATTAATATGCTGGTTTTATAGATAAGGAAGCAGGAGCTCAGAAAGGAGAAGTGACTTTTCCTGGGTTGTACAGCCAATGTTGAAGGATGCTCCAGAGTAGCCTTCTGTATCCAACTGCTTCTAGTTGCATCTAGTATTCCCCTTCCAACCTTGAAAGAGAGAAGGACAAGAATTGTTGAATAGTTGTTAATCTTCTGCTTTTCAATATTA
Source organism: Trichosurus vulpecula (assembly GCF_011100635.1). NCBI lineage: Eukaryota > Metazoa > Chordata > Mammalia > Diprotodontia > Phalangeridae > Trichosurus > Trichosurus vulpecula. Next base: position 45,075,319 of record NC_050573.1, on the reverse strand, counting down.
TTTCAATCTCCAAATAAGTCTATATAAGCATTAAATAATTCTGTTTTCAAAGAAAGAAGGTATAAAGTGTTCAGGGAAAAGAAGAGAAAGGAAGGGAAGAAAAGTGAAAGAAAATAGGGAGAGAAAGAAAAGAGAGAGAGAGACAGAGGAAGAAGAGGAAGAGAAGGAAAAAGGACATACAGAAAGAGAAAGAAAAGGGAGAGGAAGAAAGAAAACCAAAAGAGAAAGAAAAGGGAGATAGAGAAAAAGAAAGAAAAAAAGGAGAGGGAGAAGGGAGAGAGGGAGGGAGAAGGAAGGAGAGAGAGACAGAACAAAGGCTAACAAAAGCCTTGGTTTTTTTTCTGTGATTCATACCAGATTCTAAATTTGTCGAAGCAGAACTCGCTAAAGTGGCTCTGATAAATTTGGTGCTGACTCCTGAGGGTTGGACCTATCCCCTTAGGAGAAATAGCTCTTTGCTGAAGCCCCTTGCTATGACTGCAAGGGCTCTGGGCTACAGAACCAATCCTCCTTGGATCTCAACAATCCTAGTTGGGGGGACAGCTCAGGCAAGTCAGCTCATTCATTCAGTGTCACGTCCTCCTTATCTTCGGGAAACAAGACTCTAACCAGAGTAAGGCGACTTAAGAGGCAGTGTTAATGTCGGCATCCAACTATAAATATCTCTTTTAAAAATACATCCTGCCACTGGCAAAGCTTTCTTGATGGGCTTTCCTGCTTTGTGGTGCGTGTACCATGGAGCACTTTCTAGACGTGAAATCCTCCCCCAGTGAAAACAATTGAGTTGGCATTGCTTGACATATTTCATGCCCTTAGGATCAGGAAAACGTTTTTAAAAGGGATGTGTGGAGATTTGTGAGAGCTCTGTTGCTGTAAGAAAGCCAAATCTTTCTAGAGCCTCTTCCTCAAGCTCTCCATGCTAGAGAAGATATGAGACTTGTTTCGGAAAGGTCACCAGAAGAAACTGAGGCCAACTGAGCGTCAGGGAAGAATAGGACAGGAAGCATCCTGCCCTGGCCTCCTGGCTTTCCTGCCTTATTGCCCAAGACAGTGAGATCCAAGATGCATGCAATAGACTGGGGAGAAGTTTTCAGGGAGACAATGTGGAAAATGACTGGGTTTTGAGTGAGAAGCCCAGATGTGTCATTTAATGCCCTCCATGTTAAGCATCTTGAGTAAG
>NC_050573.1:45066639-45071639 GCF_011100635.1 Trichosurus vulpecula | reverse complement strand
TCAGAGGCCCTTTAGTCCCTACTCCCTATTTTACAGGAGAGGAAACTCAGGCTGAGAGAGGTCATAGGAGCTGCAAGGTACCTCTGTATCTATCCCCTTCATAATCCAATGCATTCATTTTAGGGAGGAAGTAACTCCCTTTCCCACAGTCATACAGATAATGAGTGTCAAAGACAAGATTTGAACCCAGATCCTCTGCCTTCTGAGCCAGGGCTCTTTTCACTATATCATTCTCCCTCCTATCATCTCAAAGTAAAGTTTTAAATTGACACTCCTTCTTAAATTGGTTTCTTGCTCTGTTGTCCAAAATCATCCCTGCTCAGAGAGCAGGATGTGTGACTTGTCCAGGGTCACACAGCTAATAAATGTCTAAGGTAGGATTTGAAAACCCCACTTAACTGGCTATGAGTCCAATGTATTATCCTATGCTATATTATAATATATTCTATTCTATTCTGTCATATTATGTCATATTATACCATATCATGCCACATTATCATATCATATCTTATCATATCATATCATAGATTATTATGGACCAAGGGATCATCCAGCCTCTGGTTAAGATCTCCGGAGTAGGGGGCGCTCACTCGCTCCTGAGGCAGCCCATTACTCTTTCGGACAGCTCTAATTATGAGGAAGCTTTTCCTGCTCTCCAGCCTAATTCTGCCTCTCTGCACCTTCCTCCCTCTAGCTCATAGTCCTACCCTCTGGGACCCAGCAGGACAAATCCCATCCTTCATCATGACAGACCATCAAGTGTTGTAAGACAGCCACCTTGTGCCCACTACATCTTCTCTTGCCCAGACATTAAGCAAACCCTTTGGAGGTGTGTATATCTCTGTCAAGAAATCTCCTTCCACCTTTTCAACGTTCACTATTAATGCCGAACGTGAAATCAAATGAGATCTCAGTTAAACTCCATTGTTGGTACTAGCTGTGTGACTGTGGGCAAACCGGCAAACCACTGAGTCTCAGTCTCCTTAGCTGTAAAATGGGAGTAATTTTAGCACCTACTTAACAGAGCTGTTGTGAGGATTAAATGAGATAATATTCATCAAGTTTTTTGGCAAACTTTAAAGTGCTATATTAATGTGAGTTGTTATTATGTGAATAATAATAATAAACCTATACTTGTTTTCTTATCCTTAAAATGTGCATAATATATCTGTAATCCTTACCTCATAGAGTTGTCCTGAGGGTCAAACAAAACTTGCTTTGCAAGTCTTAAAATTTTACATATATGTGTATGTATATGTATATATATACACATATGTGCATGTATGTAAAATAAATGTCAGCTATTATTAGGACTTCCATTTCTACTATGGCGAATCCAGAGACAGCCTAGGATAGGTCGCCAGGTTCCCTTTGGGTAAGGAGGCACTACCCACTTCTATCTGAACATCTTGGAGTATCCCAAGAGAAATAGACGACATGGTCACTGCCCTCATGAAACTTCCAACTTGGAGAGACAGGTGAGATACATTACCAAACAAGTGCTAGCATTGGAGAGTCAGAGAAAAAATGATATGCTTCAGAGATAAATATGTAGTCAAGGAAGACTTCCTGGAGGTATGAGGATTAACACTATACCTTTGGGGAGCAGCAAAAAGGATATGAGACCATGGAAATTGGGGTCTAACCCTGGGTTCGAATCCCAACTCTACCACCTAATACTGACTGTGTGGGATTGGGCAAGTAAGTCCTGACATGTACATGGCACTTTAGTTTGCAAAACAGTTATAATGAGCTAGATTATCTCATTTCAGCCTCAGCACAACTGTATGAGTCAGGACTGCAAGTATTACTAACTCTATGATGAGAAAACTAAGGCTCAGAGTGAGCTGGGTGGTTTCTCCATCGTCCCATGGTTAGGAAGTGTCAGAGATGGGACTGAAACCCAGGTGTCCCTGATGCTAGAACCAATGCCATTATCCCCTATGCCACCTTCCTTTCTAGGGACTCAGTTTCCTCATCTGTGAAATGAAGAAGTTACACTAACTGACCATTAACATCTCTTTCAACCAATATCTTTGTTCCCATGGACAGCCCAGAGAGGGAGGTAACATTGTACCTTGGCAAGAGAGGTGAATTGGGATAAAAAAAGACTGGATTCAAATCCTTCCTCTGGTCTGGACTTTCCTCTCCATGTACCCATTGTTAAGACACTTAATTTCCCCAAGGTTCATTCCTCTTATTTGTAAGATGAGAAGATCAGTGGACGAGGTGGTTTTTAAAGTCCTCTCTCTCTCTCTCTACATCTCTGTAAGCGTTTAAGAAATTATGAACTCCTAAGGGGTAGGAATTATCTTTCGCCTCTTCTTATATTTCCAGGTCTATGCTGGCACCTGGCATGTTCACACATCTGGACTGTGTAGGTGCTTAGTAGGTGCTTAAAAATGTTTATTTATTGAAACAAACTCTCCCATGCTTCTCATGATTTGGAGAGGCAGAGAGAGTGATGATATTAAAATAGTGCCTGACACAGTATTTCTACTGTAATTAACCTCACATCATCTAACTAAGATTACCGTTCCGTGAGGGGCACATCATTCTTTTTTTTTCCTGTACTGACTTGTTTTATTAAGACGAGTGTAAAATGCTACTTTTATCATTATTTATATCTCGTCTCCCCCAACTAGACTGTATACTCCATGAGGGCAGGGATTGCTTTTTGCCTTTCTTTGTATCCCCAGCACGTTGCCTGGCACATAGTTAGCAATTAATAAACGTTTGTTGACTGAAATCTTGCCATCTTCCTCTACTCTCTGACCCTAATTAAGAGGACCCCAGAAGCAAACCTCTCAGCTATCATGTACCATCCCAAATCTTCCCTCTCCATTGCCCTTCGATGGACCCAAGCCAGAATCTTGCAACACATGTATGTCTAGACCAATTGTTTCCATATTTAGTTAATGTTGATAATGAAACCTTGCAAAGGAGCAAGTTCCGCCACTAGCTAATAACTTCCTTCCCAGAGCTAAATAAAGATTACCAGCCTGCATTTTGCATTGCCCATTTCTAAAATAAACAGAAGCACAAAAATTAGCTGGAATAATTGTGTAATTAAACAGCTGTATAATTGTTGCACCAAACTATGGTGGCTGAAAGGGAGGTGAAAACCATTTTTTTTCCTCTAATGCCAATTCATTTAAACGTTTAACTAAACAGTCCAAATGTGTGAACGTGCCAGGTGCAAGCATAGACCTCCTGGAGGTTTTTTGGAACATGAGGCAAATAATTCTCTCTGTAGCTCGAGACTCCAGATTCTAACAGAGTCATCAGCTCTAACCGGGATGCCATGGGGCAAGGCAAAAAAAAAAAGAAAAGTAAACATGCCCCCATTATATAGATTAGGACTCAGAGGAAAGGAAAATCTATTTCTACTACTTGTGAATCAGCTGGTGTGCTTTGGAAGAATCCAGTGCTTTCTAATAAAGTTTTCAAGTTCAATGCTTTGAACTTCTTTTTAGAATTTCTAGGACCATTCCTAGCACCATGAAGGTAAACTTGTTCATTTGTTTCAGTCATGTCTCACTCTTTGTGACCCCATTTGGGATTTTCTTGAATACTGGGGTGGTTTGCTGTTTCCTTCTCCAGCTTGTTTGACAGATGAGGAAGTTGGGGCAAACAGGGTTAAGAGACTTGTTCAGGGTCACACAGTTAGTAAGTGCCTGAGGCCAGATTTGAACCCATGAAAATGAGTTTTCCTGACTTCAGTCCTGATGCTCCATCCACTGCGTCACCTAGCTGCTAGAAGAAAACTTAGAGTGATCAAATCTAATTCCATTGTTTTATAGGGGAGCAAATTGATTCCCAGAGATTGGAACTGATTTGCTCAAAGTCTCAGAGGCTGAAAGGAGCATAGCTGGACCTAGAACCTGTGTCTTCTGACTCCAAATCAGGGCTCTTTCCTCTTAGCCATAACACCCCTCCTACCATCCTTCTGCCTGCTTTGTCTTTCTTATTTATTCCTATAATTTAAATTTTAGTGACTGAAAATGTATTTCAATTAAAAAAAAAGCTTGAGAACATTTAAACCTGCTGAAACTCAGTGAGGTAGTGAACCAAAGCTGGTGATCCTGGGCATAGTCTTTCTATCACATAAAGAAGGCAAGTTTGAATAACCAAGACTTTGGTCTTATATGTTCAACATCCTGTGGGATGCAGCAGAACTTGATTTGTTTATCTCCAGCCTTTAGCCCACTAGCTGGCACACAGTAAGTGCTTAATAAGCACTCCTTGCTCTACTTCCTCTCTAGACATCTCTGTTTCCTTATCATTATGCATTCCCCCTCCCCCAATAACTTGCCAGCTCTCCTTTATGTGTTATGTGCCACCATTAGAATGTAATCTTCTTGAGGACAAGGACTATCTTATATCTGTATCCCTGGCACTTAGCACAGTATCAGATACATATTAAGAACTTAATACATGTTCTATTTAGGTATTTACCTATCCAATACATGACAAATTCATGTTGACCGAAAACCAAATAATCTTTTTCTTTAGCAAGACTTGACCCTCTTAGGGTTTAAGACTACTGGAAACTAGACAGGGAGTAATTGTTCTTTCAACTCCTGAGCTATCTCTCCTTTATATATCAAGGGACACTTACTATATGTCCTTACCCCAGCTAGACCTGGTTTGAAGACCTCTCTCTACCATAGATTTCTATTCCTGTTTTCTTGAGTCCATGTGAGAACTCTCATAGCATTGGGGAAACTACCACCTGCCTGCTGCTGAGTGTGGCGGTAATTACCACTTCTGCTATCACAGCTTCACGCTAACCATGTCTGCAGATGGTAGAGGGGATCCAAAGGTTGTTGGATTTAAAAAAGAGAAAGAAATTAAGCATGGGTAGTCACTGATACCAAGCATATGTAGGTTTTCCAAGCAATATGCCAACCTATGCTCAGTACTTTATTTCTTGAAACAAAGAGCTGAAGACCCATGGGCAGAAGTCCTTTCAATGGTGGGAAAACAAGACACCATAT
>NC_050573.1:45051639-45061639 GCF_011100635.1 Trichosurus vulpecula | reverse complement strand
CCCAGAGAGTTTGCTTGCCCAAGGTTACACAGAATCCAGACTCAGACCCAAATCTTCAGATTCCCAGTCTCAAGAAATTTCCACTATATCACACATTTGTGTTTCCTACAAAACTAAACTTTGGTTTTGATCTTCTGAAATTTCCTTGGGACTAAGAAGCTTCACAGCCTGGACGAGCAATGGTGGCCCTGGTGACCCTTGTAGATGGAAATATTAGTTCTTTAAAGTCAAGAGCAAAGGCAACTTCATATAATGGAAAACACGCTGGATTGGAATTTTAGAACCTAGGTTTGAATCTTACTTCTGACACTTACTAACCATGGGCAAGTCATCAGTTAAGTGACTCTGGGGGCCTCGATGTCTTCATCTGTAAAATGAGAAGGCTAGATTGGAATTCAGTGGTATCAAACTCAAAGAGAAAAGGCCAGATGTTGACTCAGAAAACCACAAAGCCACATTCTCTATGTTTTATCATATTTTTATTTGTTTGGTTAAATATCTCCCAATTATATTTTAATCTGGCTCAGACCCACTCAGGACTTTTGCAGGCCATGTGGCCCTGAGTTGGACACTTCTGGATAAGATGACCTCCAAGGTCCCTTTCAGCTGTAAATCTATCAGTTTGTTATTGGAGTCAGAGTAGCAGAACCAACTATCCCACTCTTTGAGACCTTAGAGAAATTAATTTCTCCCCTCCAGGCTTCAGTTTCCTCCTTTATAACATGAAGAAGACACTCCATCTCTAGTCTCTGACTATTTTCTCTGGCTGTCCTTCATGCCTGGGATGGTGTCCCTCTTTATCTCCTTCTGGCTTCCCTGGGATCCGTACAGTTCTGGCTATAAACTTGCCTTCTACAGGAAGCATTTCCCAGTCCCTCGTAATCATGGTGCCTTTCCTCTGTTAATTATCTCCTATTTATGCTGTATATATAGATTGCATATATTTGTTTGCATGTTGTCTCTCCCATTAGATTGTAAACTCCTTGAGGGAAGGGACTATTTGTTTCTTTTTGTATTCTCAAAAATTAGTATGGTACATGGCACATTATAAGTGCTTAATAAATGCTAATTTACTGACTAAGAGAGCTAGATTAGATGCTCACAAATATTATGCATCATGGGATGGCTGTCTTCAAGAATTTAAACAGCTACCACAGGGTTAGGCATAAGATGATAGATATCTCAGACACTTCCTAGCTGTGTGACCCTGGGCCACTCAACCCTATTGGCCTCGGTTTCCCCATCTGTAAAATGAGCTGGAGAAGGAAATAGCAAAACCACTCCAGGATCTTTGCCAAGAAAACCCCAAATAGGGTCACAGGGAGTTGGACATGACTGAAAATGACTGAAATGACAGCTCTCGATAGATGTCTAATTGGAAGGAACCTGAGAGGTCATCTATTCCAACCCCCTCATTTTACAGATGAGGAAAATGGGGAGTGGCTTGCCCAAGGTCACATGGGCAGTAAATGAAAGAGACAGTATTTGAAATCAAAGCTTCTGACTAGTGTTTATACTGCATCCCTCCGTCTCCTTGGTCCCAGAGGGAAAACAAGGAACAATGGATAGAAACTGGCAAGGTACAAATTCTAGCTTAATGTGGGGAAAATTGTCCTCATTCTGAGAGTTCTCTAAAAGTAGAATGAGCTGTCTTGAGGGGTAGGGAGTACCCCCTCATCAGAGGTATTCAACTAAAGGCTCAGGGTGACTAGTTGCCAGGGATCTTATACAGGGAATTTTGCTCTGGGGTGAGTTGGCCAAGATCGTCACTGAGATTCCCTCCCAACTCTGAGATTCGGCAATCCTCAAAAAGCATCCCAGAAACAAAACTAATAACAGAGGCTGCCTGATGTGTTTCCTTAACCCCAGTGATAGGGTAACAAGTAATTACTCTTTCTTATATATAGCTACCTCTGCAGATTACAGTGTGTTTATCCAGCTCTCTGATCACAAAATGAAGAACATCATATTGCTTGTTCAACCTCACTGTCGATAGGAATCTGACGAAGTCATTTTTCTCCTCTGGAGTTTATTAGCAGCCCCGCTGGCCTGCCTACCGATAACTCCCGAAGTTGTATTCTTAATCATTTATCAAGATCTCATACTAAGGGAGATTTTATTAAGCCAGGGGGCGATGGGCAATGTCATGGTTTCTATTACCTGTCATAATGGGTTTGCTAACGCCCCGAGAAGCCGTATTTTATCAGATGCTATCTGGTGGAGATATTACTAGGGCCCCAGAAGAAATATGAGTCTGCTCATCACCTGTGGTGCCAAAGTCTTTGTTACTGAGTTGGAGATGAATGTGCTTCCCTGACATCTGAATTCATTCTTCCTCCCAGCCCTGGACCCAATGTCTTGAGGCTGGGCTCACTCTAGGAAGATCTGTCTTTAGAAAAGGAAATATCATTGAAAAGTTGATGTGGGACAATGGAAAGGGGGCCAAGGGACCTGGCTTGAAATCCCTTGCCCTCTGCTATTTCTCAGCTGTGGGATCTTGGGCAAGTCAAACTTAATCTCCCTGGGCTTCACTTTCTGATCCATAAAATAAGAGGATTGGGTTAGATGGGCTCTGAGGTCCCTTCCAGCTATAACAGTAACGACAATAATACTATTAAGAATATTAATGTATTAATATTATTAATAACATTAATAATGATAGCATTTATATAGTACCTTAAGATTTGCAAAGCACTTTACAAATATCATTACATCCAATCCCCACAACAACCCAGAAGGTACGTTTTATTTTTATCCCCATTTTATAATTGAGGAAACTGAGACAGAAGTTAAGTAACTTATCCAGAGTCACACAGCTAGTGTGTCTGAGGTCAGATTTAAACTCAGGTTTTCCTGACTTCAGGTCTAGCACTCTATTCACTACACCATACTGACTCTCTGAGGAAGGGAATATATATACACATATATATGCATATATAAGCTAATATATGTTAATTAATTTAGATACTTCTCAAATCCTTTAGCTATATATTTAATGAAGGATGGTGGAGCCTTGAGTAGAAGTGACCAGCTCTGTGTCCACTGTATTTACAGAGTGGGCAGCTAGGTGGAGCACCAGATAAAGTTCTGGGCCTGGAGTCAGGAAGATTCATTTTCCTGATTTCAAATCTTGCAGAGGAAATTTTTGTCTCGAGGTGAGTTGGCCAGGATTGTCTCTGAGGTTCCCTCCCAATTCTGAGATTCAGCGATCCTCAAAAAGCATCCCAGAAATGAAACTAATAATAGAAGCTGCCTGATGTGTTTCCTTAACCCTGGTGATAGGGTAAAATTTGAACCTATTTGCCTCAGTTTCCTCATCTGTAAAAGAACTGGAGAAGGAAATGGCAAACTATTTCTATGTCTTTGTCAAGAGAACCCCAAATGGAGTCACCAAGAGTCAGACATGACTAAAAATGACTGATTTACAACAAGAAGAAGCAGAATAGGGTTGTCTTGGAGGTAGTGGGTTCCCCCTCACTGAAGAGGGAATCAAGGCATGATTGGATGATCATTCATTGGGCATACCATAGAGAGGATTCATATCCAGGTATGAGTTGGGCTAGATGCTTCATGGTTGACCCCTGCCAACTCTGAGATCCTAATAGTGGTTAGTAATGCACAGTACTGAGCTATGTCCTTTTCTGTAGAGCCTCTAAGAGAGGCTAAAACAGAATGTAAGAAAAGACATGAGCTAGAGAACAATCTGTGATTTCAAGGGCATAGGGAAAGATGGCAACCAGTCCATGGTTTTGTAGAAAAATCCAAGGGAGATGGCCAAGGCATGAAGAATCTAAGAGACTGGCCCTGGTCACACAGCACTCAAGTTCAGAAATCTAAAGGAGAAAGGAATGAAAGAACAGGGTATGGGGTGAGCCTGTGATGTGATCACAGACAAGGCCTGGACTTTAGGGTCAAAAGGGAGGCATCTGAATACAGTGGAAAGTGCATAACATTTGACATAAGCAAGAAGGTTCAAATTCTGCTTTATGACTGACTGTGTGACAGTGGGCTAGTCATAGGAGCATAGATTTAGATCTGGAAAGGGGTCCAACCCACTCACTTTACAGATGAAGGAACTGAGGCTGAGAAGTTAATTGACATTCCTAGGCCCACACGTCTAGGAAGAGTCTGAGGCAGTATTCGAATTTAGGTCTTCCCGATTCCAAGCTCTATCTACTGTGCCACCTAGAAGCCTCCCTCACTTTACCTTTTATCCTCAGTATCCACCTTTGTAAAACAAGAAAATAGGAGTCATTGGTCTTTCAAGTCCCTTTGAGTTTTAAATCTATGATCTTGTGGCTCAAGATCCGGATTCAAGTCCCAGCTCTGCCAATCATTAGCAGTGTGACATTGGGTAAATTACTGTCTCTTCTCTAGTCAGTAAAGGTATATCAAGTGCCTACTGTGTGCCAGGCACAGTGTTGAAGATACAAAGATAAGTAAAAACCATGCCTGCCCTCAGGGAGCTTATAATCTAATTGGGGAAAACCAAATATATTCAAAGCAAGCTTTCTGCAGGATAAAGAGGAAATCCTTAACAGAGGGAAGGCACTAGAATTAAGAGGGGTTAGGAAAACCTTCCTGTAGAAGGTGGAATTTTAGTTGGGACTTAAAGGAAGCCAGTAGGTGGAGATGAAAAGTCACCATTCTAGGAATGGGAGAGAGCCAGAGAAAATGCTCAAAATCGAGATATGAAGTGTTTGATTCCTGGAACTACCAGGAGGTCAGTGTCACTGGATCAAAGAGAACATGTCAGGGAGTAAGGCATAAGAAGGCTGGAAAGGTAGGAGGGGGCTTGGTTATGAAGGGCTTTGAATGCCAAACAGCATTTTGTAGTTGATCTTGGAGGCCATAGGGAGCCAAAGGAGTTTATTGAGTAGGGGATGACATGATTGGACCTGTACTTTAGGAAAGTCACCTTAGTAGCTAAATGGAGGATAGATTGGATGAGGAGAGACTTTGAAGCAGGAAGACCCAACATAGTCCAGGTGTGAGGTGATGAGTGTCTGCACTAGATGGGTGGCAATATCAGAGGAGAGAAGGGAGTGTATTTAAGAAATGTCATAAAGGTGAAATCGATAGACCTTGGCAACAGCTTAGATATGGGGAGGGGGCAGTGAGAGTGAGGAATCCAGGATGACTCCTAGGTGGTGAGCCTGAGGGAGGGTGGTGTTGCCCTCTAGAGTAATAGGGAAGGTGTGCATGGTGGAGGGAGGTTAGGGAAAAAGTTAATGAGTTCTCTTTTGGCTATGTTGACCTAACTTTTACATAGCACTTTACACTTTGCAAAACATTTTACATGTTGCTTCATTTGACCCCCACTACGCTGTGATAAAGCTACTACCATCATCTCCATTTTACAAATGAGGAAACAGGAATAGTGACCTTCCAGACACAGTTAGTGTCTAAGCCAGTACTTTAACTTGGGCCTTTCTGACTTCAAATCCAAAATTCTATTCACTCTGGCATCCTGTCTCTCCCCGCATTCTCATTTACATGAGCAATATATGGAAGCGCATCAACAAGAAAGATTTCCAAGTGATTAAGGGTTTATTCAGAAAGTTACAAAATGTGAAGACGGGAACATTCTCCTGGCAAAGGCTGATAGCTATCAATGGACTGTGGGTACTCTGTCTTCTTGACAGCAGACTCCTATCTCCTCCACGCCTAGTATCCCCCACCTTTTTTTTCCTCATCACAAACGACAGTCGTAACGATCGAGCTTTTACCATAAAATGACTTTTTGCACATTTCCAATTCGTTAGAGGGCCAGATTGATTTAGCCATTATTTTTAATCTCTCACACTTGTGAAATGATTTCCCTTGTTTTTTAAAATGCTGCTACTGAATTGCATAAAACCCAACTTAAAGATCTATAATGAATGTTTCTGGGGGGATTTCAAGCTCTTCTCTTGGGTCTCCTGATTATAATTATTTTCTGTGCCTTTGGGAGGCATGGAGGACCCATGCCAAGAATAATTATTTTCCCCAGGACACACTGCCAACACAAAAGGATTGGCAGACTTCTACTGACCTTCCTGGCTACCCTGGATATAAATTCCAACAACCTAAAGGCATTATTTATGTTGTTTGCGTGTGGTTAATATGATGCTCCCCTGCCATATACCCTTTCCTAATCCCAGGATGGGACTAGGCTTATTTGAATGAGACACTTTCCTATCCAAGCCATGTAGAAAGGAAGACAATATGAGGGTCAGCTAGGTGGTTCAGTGGTTAGAGCCCCAGCCCTGGAGTCAGGAGGACTTGAGTTCACATCTAGCCTCAGGCACTTACTAGCTCTATGACCCTGGGCAAGTCACTTAACCCTGATTGCCTCAAGAAAGGAAAAAAAAATGGTGTGATAATAGAATTTAAGCTCTATGAGGGCAGATACTACTTCATTTTTGGTTTTGCTTACACAGTGCTTGGCACAGATTAGTAAACGCTTATTGGTTCATTGATGTGAAGATCCCTGGAGCTGGAGTTAGAAGACATTCCAATCTGGTAGAATGTTGCTTAGAATCTCTATGACCCAGAGTCTATCACTTCGCCTAAGCCTCGGTCTGCCCATCTGTTAAGGAGGGTATGGATCAAATGATTTCTAAGAGATGCTGGAATTCTAAGGGACACTGAGGCTTTGGAAAGAGCTTAACCCTGTCTAGACCAGGCAGAGACAGGCATATCCCTGTGTTCTTTGCAGTAGCAGAATTGACGACATCCTCCCCAAACCGCCATACTTGGACTAGGGCACTCAGACTTCTGCTACATTGCCTACTCTGTGCTGGGCACTGCGCTAAGTACTTATTACAAATACAACAACCCTGAGAGGTAGGGGCTGTTATTACACCCACTTTACAGATGTGGAAACTGAGGCAAGCAGAGGATAAATGACTCAGCCAGGGTCACACAGAGAGTACCAGTCTGGGCCCAAATTTGAACTCAAGTCTTCCTGACCCCAGGTCTGCTGCTCTATCCACTGGGTCACTGCCTCTACCATCTTACTGTAGTGTGACCCTGAACAAGTCACTTCCATGAATGCCTCAGAAACCTTTTCACCCGGGAAAATCCCTCTACCTCTGAACTTCTCACCTCTACCTCTGCCACTGCAGCCTCTTCTTCTGATTGATTTATTCCTCGCAGAACCTCCAGTTTAAGGAGGACACCTAGGGCAGCTATGTCCTCATCCCTCTCCAGGCTGTCCTCCTGACTTGCCACACTTTCCTCACCAGCGCTTAGCACCGTGTCTGGCATATTTTGTTGTTTGGTTGTTTCAGTTGTGACCAACACTTCGTGACCCCATTTGGGGTTTTCTTGGCAAAGATATTGGAGTGGTTTTGCTTTTTCCTTCTTCAGCTCATTTTACAGGTGAGGAAACTGAGGCAAACAGGGCTAAGTGACTTGCTCAGGGTCACACAGCTAATAGGCGTCAGAATCAAACTCAGATCCTTCTGACTTCAAACCCAGCATTCTCTCCACTATACCAGAGCCTAACCTCCTCATTCTACAGATGAGGAAACAGATCCAGAGAAGGGACTAACGCAAAGTCATAGGGTCATAGCATCATGGAGTTAGAGGTGAATAGGACCTCAGAGGTCAGCTAGTCCAACATCTCCATTTTACAGGTCAGTAAACTGAGGCCCTGAGAAGTTAAGGCCTTTGTTCAAAAATTACACAGGTGTTAAGTGACATAGTTGGGATTCAAACCCAGGTCCTCTGACTGTATCCAGAATTGCAACTAGTGGACCATGTTGTCTCCTTTCTAGGCTTCTGCCTCAGCTTACTGCTTGTGCTTTTAACTTGGAAGTTCTAATAATCTCCTTTGATCCCCCCTTGCTCCCCCACCCCAAAATGCCCCCTGTTTGGAAGTAGGTGCTAAGATGAGCTCCCAATTTTCAGCTTAACTTAGAAACATTGTTGTTATCGCCAACTTCTCTGAGTTTTAACTGCCTGTTACTGTTGTGGGGTTGTTGTTGCTTCTTTAAATCTTGCCAGTTGACAATTATCTTTGAGTCCACTCAATCATTGGAGCTGTTATTTATATCTGCTCTATACGTTCTCCGATTTTTTTTCTTTCTGCCATTTTGAGATATTGACGTCTCTGGGAGCCACTATTAAGTTGATTTAAAGCACAAAGTAATTAATTTCCTGTGTTCTCCTAGGAGCCCTTGCTGCCAATAAACTCACTGCAGATAGGCATAGAATGAAGTGAGTGGCAGGACCATGAGGTTACTCAGTTGCCCGCCAGTGTGATGTGCCATGCAAAGAAGATTCTTTACTTTGTAAAGAGAAGCATCAAATTTGAAGCTGGTGTTACTGTTGTTCGGTTGTTTCAATCGTGTCCACCTCTTGTTGACCCCATTGGAGGGTTTTCTTGGCAAAGATTCTGGAGTGATTTGCCATTTCCTTCTCCAGCTCATTTTACAGATGAGGAAACTGAGGCAAACAGGGTTAAATGACTTGCCCAGGGTCACACAGTTAAGTGTCTGAGGCTGGATTTGAACTCAGGTCTTCCTGACTCCCTGACTGGCACTCTATCCACTGCGCCACCCAGCTGCCCTAATTCAAGGCTAGGGATTTGATAGTTCTTCTATCCTGTCCTTTCTCCTGCTTGATGAGATGATTGTGTTCAGTTTGGAGGGGACCACAGCTTAGTAAAAAGGACACTGAGGACCTGGAGGATAAAAGCTGGTTGGAAAGGATTCACCTTATAGTATGATGAGCTCTGGGTTTGAAGCAGAAGGAGCTGGGTTTCTAACCTTGACCAAGTCACTTCTTTCTGGGTTTCTCATCTGTCAAATGAGAGGATTTGGACAATGTAGACTCTGAGGTCCTTCTGACCCTTGGTCTTTGATCCTATATTAAGTCATTCGACTTTCCTGGGCCTGGGTTTCTCCATTTATAAAGTGAGGATTGTTGAACTAGACAGCTTATGAAGTGCCTCCTGGCTCTAACTCTATGATCCTGTTATCCTACAAATCGTTTAATTGTCCCGGGCCTCAGTTTCTCCATCTGCAAAATATGACTGGAACGCTTCAGGGGTCCCTTGCAGCTCTATTTGCTATGATCCTTAGAGCTTTCTTAGCATGGGGAGGAAGTTCATGGGAAAGTCATTAATTCTATTACAGCAAATAGTGCAGGGGAATACCCATTCACACCCAGTCTTAACAGCCCTTACCCCTTTCAATCTTTTAACAAGCATTGATTAATAGCTAATAATAATAGTGCTTTATTAAGAACTCACTATGTACAAGGCACTTGGTAAAGTATTGTAGATAGATAGAAAGTAAAAAAAATAAGCACTCACCCCTCAAAGAACTTACACTCTAATTTGGAAAGCACCTGGTCAAAAAAAGACATCTATACAAGATATAGAAAACATAAATGGACAATGATCTTAGAGAGAGGGAGCCCATTGGGTGGTGCCATAGTACACAGAGCATTGGTCCTAGAGTCAGGAACACCTGAGTTTAAATGCAGCCTCAGACATTTACTAGCTACATGACCTTGGGCAAGTCACTTAACCTCTGTTTGCCTCAGTTTTATCATCTATAAAATACAAAATAGCACCTACCTCCTAGGGTTAGAATTAATGATATAATAATTTCAAAGCACCCAGCCCAGCTGGGTAAATATTAGTAAATATTAAATATTAGCTGCTGCTGCTTCTTCCTTCTTCTTCTTCTTCTTCTTCTTCTTCTTCTTCTTCTTCTTCTTCTTCTTCTTCTTCTTCTTCCTTCTTCATCTTCCTTCTCCTTCTTCCTTCTTCTTCTGCCTTTGTCTTCTTCCTTCTTCTTCTTCTTCTTTCTTCTTCCTTCATCTTCTTCTTCCTTCTCCTTCTTCCTTCTTCTTCTTCCTTCATCTTCTTCTTCCTTCTTCCTTCATCTTCTTCCTTCTCCTTCTTCCTTCTTCTTCTTCTTCCTCTTCTCCTTCTTTTCTCCTCCTTTCTCCTCCTCCTTCACTCCTCTTCCTCATCTTCTCCTCATTCTTTTCATCTTCTTCT